>NC_086450.1:119691722-119991722 GCF_028390025.1 Pseudophryne corroboree
GGTGCCTTTTAGTTGTGCCTATTAAAATATGGAGAACAAAAATGTTGAGGTTCCAAAATTAGGGAAAGATCAAGATCCACTTCCACCTCGTGCTGAAGCTGCTGCCACTAGTCATGGCCGAGACGATGAAATGCCAGCAACGTCGTCTGCCAAGGCCGATGCCCAATGGCATAGTACAGAGCATGTCAAAACCAAAACACCAAATATCAGTAAAAAAAGGACTCCAAAACCTAAAATAAAATTGTCGGAGGAGAAGCGTAAACTTGCCAATATGACATTTACCACACGGAGTGGCAAGGAACGGCTGAGGCCCTGGCCTATGTTCATGGCTAGTGGTTCAGCTTCACATGAGGATGGAAGCACTCAGCCTCTCGCTAGAAAACTGAAAAGACTCAAGCTGGCAAAAGCACCGCAAAGAACTGTGCGTTCTTTGAAATCCCAAATCCACAAGGAGAGTCCAATTGTGTCGGTTGCGATGCCTGACCTTCCCAACACTGGACGTGAAGAGCATGCGCCTTCCACCATTTGCACGCCCCCTGCAAGTGCTGGAAGGAGCACCCGCAGTCCAGTTCCTGATAGTCAGATTGAAGATGTCAATGTTGAAGTACACCAGGATGAGGAGGATATGGGTGTTGCTGGCGCTGGGGAGGAAATTGACCAGGAGGATTCTGATGGTGAGGTGGTTTGTTTAAGTCAGGCACCCGGGGAGACACCTGTTGTCCGTGGGAGGAATATGGCCGTTGACATGCCAGGTGAAAATACCAAAAAAATCAGCTCTTCGGTGTGGAGGTATTTCACCAGAAATGCGGACAACAGGTGTCAAGCCGTGTGTTCCCTTTGTCAAGCTGTAATAAGTAGGGGTAAGGACGTTAACCACCTCGGAACATCCTCCCTTATACGTCACCTGCAGCGCATTCATAATAAGTCAGTGACAAGTTCAAAAACTTTGGGTGACAGCGGAAGCAGTCCACTGACCAGTAAATCCCTTCCTCTTGTAACCAAGCTCACGCAAACCACCCCACCAACTCCCTCAGTGTCAATTTCCTCCTTCCCCAGGAATGCCAATAGTCCTGCAGGCCATGTCACTGGCAAGTCTGACGAGTCCTCTCCTGCCTGGGATTCCTCCGATGCATCCTTGCGTGTAACGCCTACTGCTGCTGGCGCTGCTGTTGTTGCCGCTGGGAGTCGATGGTCATCCCAGAGGGGAAGTCGTAAGCCCACTTGTACTACTTCCAGTAAGCAATTGACTGTTCAACAGTCCTTTGCGAGGAAGATGAAATATCACAGCAGTCATCCTACTGCAAAGCGGATAACTGAGTCCTTGACAACTATGTTGGTGTTAGACGTGCGTCCGGTATCCGCCGTTAGTTCACAGGGAACTAGACAATTTATTGAGGCAGTGTGCCCCCGTTACCAAATACCATCTAGGTTCCACTTCTCTAGGCAGGCGATACCGAGAATGTACACGGACGTCAGAAAAAGACTCACCAGTCTCCTAAAAAATGCAGTTGTACCCAATGTCCACTTAACCACGGACATGTGGACAAGTGGAGCAGGGCAGGGTCAGGACTATATGACTGTGACAGCCCACTGGGTAGATGTATGGACTCCCGCCGCAAGAACAGCAGCGGCGGCACCAGTAGCAGCATCTCGCAAACGCCAACTCTTTCCTAGGCAGGCTACGCTTTGTATCACCGCTTTCCAGAATACGCACACAGCTGAAAACCTCTTACGGCAACTGAGGAAGATCATCGCGGAATGGCTTACCCCAATTGGACTCTCCTGTGGATTTGTGGCATCGGACAACGCCAGCAATATTGTGTGTGCATTAAATATGGGCAAATTCCAGCACGTCCCATGTTTTGCACATACCTTGAATTTGGTGGTGCAGAATTTTTTAAAAAACGACAGGGGCGTGCAAGAGATGCTGTCGGTGGCCAGAAAAATTGCGGGACACTTTCGGCGTACAGGCACCACGTACAGAAGACTGGAGCACCACCAAAAACTACTGAACCTGCCCTGCCATCATCTGAAGCAAGAAGTGGTAACGAGGTGGAATTCAACCCTCTATATGCTTCAGAGGTTGGAGGAGCAGCAAAAGGCCATTCAAGCCTATACAATTGAGCACGATATAGGAGATGGAATGCACCTGTCTCAAGTGCAGTGGAGAATGATTTCAACGTTGTGCAAGGTTCTGATGCCCTTTGAACTTGCCACACGTGAAGTCAGTTCAGACACTGCCAGCCTGAGTCAGGTCATTCCCCTCATCAGGCTTTTGCAGAAGAAGCTGGAGGCATTGAAGAAGGAGCTAAAAGGGAGCGATTCCGCTAGGCATGTGGGACTTGTGGATGCAGCCCTTAATTCGCTTAACAAGGATTCACGGGTGGTCAATCTGTTGAAATCAGAGCACTACATTTTGGCCACCGTGCTCGATCCTAGATTTAAAGCCTACCTTGGATCTCTCTTTCCGGCAGACACAGGTCTGCTGGGGTTGAAAGACCTGCTGGTGACAAAATTGTCAAGTCAAGCGGAACGCGACCTGTCAACATCTCCTCCTTCACATTCTCCCGCAACTGGGGGTGCGAGGAAAAGGCTCAGAATTCCGAGCCCACCCGCTGGCGGTGATGCAGGGCAGTCTGGAGCGACTGCTGATGCTGACATCTGGTCCGGACTGAAGGACCTGACAACGATTACGGACATGTCGTCTACTGTCACTGCATATGATTCTCTCAACATTGATAGAATGGTGGAGGATTATATGAGTGACCGCATCCAAGTAGGCACGTCACACAGTCCGTACTTATACTGGCAGGAAAAAGAGGCAATTTGGAGGCCCTTGCACAAACTGGCTTTATTCTACCTAAGTTGCCCTCCCACAAGTGTGTACTCCGAAAGAGTGTTTAGTGCCGCCGCTCACCTTGTCAGCAATCGGCGTACGAGGTTACATCCAGAAAATGTGGAGAAGATGATGTTCATTAAAATGAATTATAATCAATTCCTCCGCGGAGACATTGACCAGCAGCAATTGCCTCCACAAAGTACACAGGGAGCTGAGATGGTGGATTCCAGTGGGGACGAATTGATAATCTGTGAGGAGGGGGATGTACACGGTGATATATCGGAGGGTGAAGATGAGGTGGACATCTTGCCTCTGTAGAGCCAGTTTGTGCAAGGAGAGATTAATTGCTTCTTTTTTGGGGGGGGGTCCAAACCAACCCGTCATATCAGTCACAGTCGTGTGGCAGACCCTGTCACTGAAATGATGGGTTGGTTAAAGTGTGCATGTCCTGTTTTGTTTATACAACATAAGGGTGGGTGGGAGGGCCCAAGGATAATTCCATCTTGCACCTCTTTTTTCTTTTCTTTTTCTTTGCATCATGTGCTGATTGGGGAGGGTTTTTTGGAAGGGACATCCTGCGTGACACTGCAGTGCCACTCCTAAATGGGCCCGGTGTTTGTGTCGGCCACTAGGGTCGCTAATCTTACTCACACAGTCAGCTACCTCATTGCGCCTCTTTTTTTCTTTGCGTCATGTGCTGTTTGGGGAGGGTTTTTTGGAAGGGACATCCTGCGTGACACTGCAGTGCCACTCCTAGATGGGCCCGGTGTTTGTGTCGGCCACTAGGGTCGCTAATCTTACTCACACAGTCAGCTACCTCATTGCGCCTCTTTTTTTCTTTGCGTCATGTGCTGTTTGGGGAGGGTTTTTTGGAAGGGCCATCCTGCGTGACACTGCAGTGCCACTCCTAGATGGGCCCGGTGTTTGTGTCGGCCACTAGGGTCGCTAATCTTACTCACACAGCTACCTCATTGCGCCTCTTTTTTTCTTTGCGTCATGTGCTGTTTGGGGAGGGTTTTTTGGAAGGGACATCCTCCGTGACACTGCAGTGCCACTCCTAGATGGGCCCGGTGTTTGTGTCGGCCACTAGGGTCGCTTATCTTACTCACACAGCGACCTCGGTGCAAATTTTAGGACTAAAAATAATATTGTGAGGTGTGAGGTATTCAGAATAGACTGAAAATGAGTGTAAATTATGGTTTTTGAGGTTAATAATACTTTGGGATCAAAATGACCCCCAAATTCTATGATTTAAGCTGTTTTTTAGTGTTTTTGGAAAAAAACACCCGAATCCAAAACACACCCGAATCCGACAAAAATAATTCGGTGAGGTTTTGCCAAAACGCGTTCGAACCCAAAACACGGCCGCGGAACCGAACCCAAAACCAAAACACAAAACCCGAAAAATTTCAGGCGCTCATCTCTACTGCGCATGCGCCGGTGCCGCAGTGTGCCAGCACATGCGAGACGGCCGAAGGCCGTCATTGCCTGACGATCGCCTCTGCCTGTCGCTGGGTGGGAGGGGACTGGACAGCAGCGTTAAGCTGCCGTTTAGGGGCGCGGTCCGGCCAAATCAGGCGTGGCCGGACCGTTTTGGGGGCAGGCCGCAGTGGCTGCGTGACGTAACATGCAACCGCTGCGACCCGGGCAGCTAAGAGGTTCTCCCGGCCAGCCGCAGGAGCTGCGCTGGCTGGGAGTTATTCCTCAAATGCAAAAGCATCGCCGATGTGCAATGCTTTCGCATTTCTGCGGGGGGTGCGGCACTGACATGCGGGGCGGGCTAGCCCTGTGCTGGGCGTCCCCTCACATGTCTGAGAGCCTGATCGTAGCTGTGCTAAATTTAGCAACTCGGAATGACCCCCTATATCACTGCACTACATTCCCATATCCATTGCACTACATCACTATACTACATCCCCTACTTGCTGAGCTACATCACTACACTACAGTGTGTCCTCTCAATGGTGTGTAGGCAGCAGCTTGTTATCGATTGGTGCTGGGAAGGCAGCCGGGATCACAGCCTGCTTAAAAGCACAGCACCAGCAGCTCGCTTCTATAGCTTGCACGGTGCACCGCATGGTAGAAGAGAGTTTTAGGCAGTAGCCGGCATAGGAGAGATCCCAGGTACTGGAGCTCACTGAGCCAGCTGTGGGCAGACAGGTGGCTCAGAGACACTGTCCCGGGAGCCATCTGCTGTCTTACTGAAGCAGCACAGCACTGCTGGTTAAAAAAATAAAACCCTGTTCCTCTGTAACTCCCCCTCAAATCCTGCACCCGGGGCACAATGCCCCCTTAGCCACCACCCACACACACACTCCCCCACCCCCCTAGTTCCGGCCATGTTATGGGGGCTGGCTGCACACCACCCCCTGTGGTAAAGTGGTGTATGTAGTTGGCGATCTTGCACTGTGGGGGCTGTTCTTTCTGGGCCACCATACTTTATTCTTTCTCTTTCATTCAGTATTAGAGTTATGCTAGTTTAGTTATACCTTAAATAGTTTAGTTTTAAATAAATAAATAAATAAATAAAGCTGACCTTACTTTCCACTTATGCAAGTTTCCGTGTCTTTATTTATAAGGATTAAGGTGGTACTGTTTTGCCTTTCTCTGCCGGGAGGGGGGCATTCATCAGGTGATGGGGAGTTTATGACTACAGTCAGGTCCAGTGGTGGCTCATACCTGCCATTGCGCCGCCTTTTACACTGTGATGAAGGGGAACAGGCTTGCACATGCGCACAAATAGCAGTCAGTGTTGGGAGAAGGAAAAAAACCTGACAGCAGCGGCATGCATTTGCACTGTCCTCTATGGAATGCTTACTGTGCAGCCCATAGAAGAACCTTACAGCTGGTAGGAAGAACTTGGCATGCACAACAGCAGGGCTGCAACTGGGGGGTTTTAAGGGGTCATGTGCCCCGGGTGCTGGATTTGAGGGGGCACAGAAAACTCTGACCGGCTCCCTTATCGGAGTATAATCCTTATACACCCTCTGACTGCAGTACATGCAGGCAGCTGGAAATACCAAGTAGCCCCTCCGGCCGGAGCAAGTCCCTACTCTCGCCGAGCTACGCGAGAAGGTACCGCAAGACCCCGCACCTGGAAGTCAGAGGATGCAACTCGGCTAGACGGTCACACATCACAATCATCATAGCTGCAGCAATCCCCTGCATAAACTAAGTGCAGGATCTGGACAGAGGGTGAGAGCAGTCACCGAGCTCCATGGACATCAAAGGGAAGATTGCTTCATGCATGCCACCAGCTATTTCTCCCTTTAGAAGCAAGGCTCTATCCAGAATGAACTGTCTCTCCCAAGTGACTGTAATGTCACAGAATGAGCACAGTGGGGGTTCTCTCTATGGTCACTGTAATGTCACAGAATGAGCACAGTGGGGGTTCTTTCTCTGGTCACTGTAATGTCACAGAATGAGCACAGTAGTTGTTAACTCCCTAGTGCAGTGTTTCCGAATTGTGGTCCTCAAGGCACACCATGTTTGAGCACAGATGGTAAAATAAAAATAACTGTAGTACTAATTGTCAGGTATGCTCAAGTATGGCTATTCTTAAAACCTGGACTGTTGATGTGCCTTGAGGACTGTGATTGGGAACCCCTGCCCTAGTGTTTTTCATATGTCATGGACTGATCAAGTGGGGGTTATCTCCCTAGTCAGTCTAATAACGCAGAAATGCACACAAGGTTATCTTCATAGTTACTCTGATATCACAGACTGAAAAACAGTGGAGTTATCGCCTCCCTAGTGACTGCGATGTCACAGACTGACCACAAGGGGGTTATTTCCCTAGTTTGGAAAGAAAAATAGAAGAGTTCATGGAACCATGGCCCTCATTCCGAGTTGTTCGCTCGGTCATTTTCTTCACATCGCAGCGATTTTCCGCTAATTGCGCATGCGCAATGTTCGCACTGCGACTGCGCCAAGTAAATTTGATAAGAAGTTTGGTATTTTACTCACGGCATTACAAGGTTTTTTTCTTCGTTCTGGTGATCGTAGTGTGATTGACAGGAAGTGGGTGTTTCTGGGCGGAAACTGGCCGTTTTATGGGTGTGTGTGAAAAAACGCTGCCGTTTCTGGGAAAAACGCGGGAAGTGGCTGAAGAAACGGGGGAGTGTCTGGGCGAACGCTGGGTGTGTTTGTGTTGTCAAACCAGGAACGACAAGCACTGAACTGATCGCACTGGAAGAGTAAGTGTCGAGCTACTCAGAAACTGCTAAGAAATTTCTATTCGCAATTTTGAGAATCTTTCGTTCGCAATTTTGCTAAGCTAAGATTCACTCCCAGTAGGCGGCGGCTTAGCGTGTGCAATGCTGCTAAAAGCAGCTTGCGAGCGAACAACTCTGAATGAGGCCCCATATGTATTGTACCTCCCAAGAGAAATATCAACCATAGGAGTCCAATAATTATTAATTCATAATTACTTTATTTAAAAATGAATATAACTCTTTATGACCAAATATAAAACATAAACCTTGTATGGTGATTATACATATGGCCGTATTGCTCACTTATTTAAATAAGGAAACATTTTTATTGCCTATCCGTTATATAAAGAACAGAAAAGGCATATGTATCAATGAATAACTTCTATATGGTAAACTTAGTCAAATGGGTGGCAAATTAATTAAAAATAGACAAAACAGCTAAAATACCAATTCCATGTATCAATGTACTTGCATAGTGACAATAAAAACCAATTTCTCTGACGTCCTAGTGGATGCTGGGTACTCCGTAAGGACCATGGATGCTGGGTACTCCGTAAGGACCATGGGGTATAGACGGGCTCCGCAGGAGACTGGGCACTCTTAAAAGAAAGATTAGGTACTATATCTGGTGTGCACTGGCTCCTCCCTCCATGCCCCTCCTCCAGAACCCAGTTAGTATCTGTGCCCGGCCAAAGCTGGATGCACCCTAGGGGCTCTCCTGAGCTTCCTAGAAAAGAAAGTATTTGTTAGGTTTTTTATTTTCAGTGAGATCTGCTGGCAACAGACTCACTGCTACGTGGGACTGAGGGGAGAGAAGCGAACCTACCTGCTTGCAGCTAGCTTGGGCTTCTAAGGCTACTGGACACCATTAGCTCCAGAGGGATCGAACACAGGCCCAGTCCTCGGTCGTCCGGTCCCGGAGCCGCGCCGCCGTCCCCCTTGCAGAGCCAGAAGAACGAAGAGAAGTTGAAAATCGGCGGCTGAAGACTCCGGTCTTCATTAAGGTAGCGCATAGCACTGCAGCTGTGCGCCATTGCTCCCTTAGCACACCACACACTCCGGTCACTGATGGGTGCAGGGCGCTGGGGGGGGGGCGCCCTGGGCAGCAATTAGATTACCTTACTTGGCGAAAAGCACATAATACAGTCTGATAAATTGTATATGTGCATTAACCCCATGCCATTAAAGTACATAAAAGGACAGAAGCCCGCCGCTGAGGGGGCCGGGCCTTCTTCCTCAGCACACCGGCGCCATTTTCTTTTCACAGCTCAGCTGGAAGGAAGCTCCCCAGGCTCTCCCCTGCAGTATCCTGGTACACAAAGGGTAAAAAAGAGAGGGGGGGGCACATAAATTTAGCTGCTATAGGGGAAAAATCACTCAGTATAGTGTACATCCCTGTATTATATAGCGCTGTGGTGTGTGCTGGCATACTCTCTCTCTGTCTCTCCAAAGGGCCTGGTGGGGGAACTGTCTTCAAATAGAGTATCCCCTGTGTGTGTGGTGTGTCGGTACGCGTGTGTCGACATGTCTGAGGTAAAAGGCTCCTCTAGGGAGGTTATAAAGCGGATAAGTGTGTGGGAGGGTGTCTCCGTCAACAACGCCGACACCTGTTTGGATATGTGTAAGTGCTGAGGTAAAATTATTGCACAAAAGGTTAGGGAACAGAAAGGAAATCTACCCTGGTCTGTCCCTATGTCACAGAATCCTTCAGAGTCTCTCTATGTTCACTATCCAAAATAACAAAGTATCGACACAGAGTTTAACTCCACTGTCGACTTCGATAATGCAAAGTTACAGCCAAGAGGGCTAAAAGATATTCAATATATGATTATTGGAATAAAAGATGATTTGCATATCACTGATGACTCATCTGTCCCTGACACTAGAGTACACATGTTAAGGGGAAGAATGCTGAGGTAAATTTCCCTCCTCTCATGAGGAAAAAGAGCGGGAATCTCCAGACAAGAGACGGCAGCTTCCCACAAGAGAATTCTCAGGCTGTATCCTTTCCCCACTAGGGCCAGGATGTGTTGAGAATCTTCCCCTTGGGTGTCCTGTTTGCACTAGCTATTCTCAGGGATCCTGCAGATAGCGTGCACATTCTAGTATACTACCCAGACCGGCGATTGTGTCGGCATGGGTTTATAGCGCTGTGGCAGCGTGGACAGGTACCTTATCAGCAGAGATTGAGACCCTAGTATGCATATAAATATTTTAAGATGCTGTCTTAAGTGATAGATATATAATTATAAAGCATGCCCAAAGGGACATGAGTATACTGGGTCCTAGAGACAAAAGCTATGTCGATTTCTGCTTGACGTGTCCTGTAGAATATACATTGGACAGATGATGCCGACTTAAGAGGCATATGGAAGGCTGAGGATTGTGTGGAGAAAGGTTCTCGGGCCTGGTCTCCACAGTTATAGCTGGTAATTCTGATATTTTGCCTTATATTCCTTAGTGATGAGCGGGTTCGGTTCCTCGGAATCCGAACCCGCCCGAACTTCACCTTTTTTTTACACGGGTCCGAGCGACTCGGATCCTCCCGCCTTGCTCGGTTAACTCGAGCGCGCCCGAACGTCATCATCCCGCTGTCGGATTCTCGCGAGACTCGGATTCTATATAAGGAGCCGCGCGTCGCCGCCATTTTCACACGTGCATTGAGATTGATAGGGAGAGGACGTGGCTGGCGTCCTCTCGGAGTCCGTTGTATTATATTAGAACTTAGTTAGTTATAATTGTGGGGAGGATTGGGGACGGGGAGCAGCTGTTAGGGAGTACAGTGCAGGGTTTTGAGTTTAATCCGTTGTTTCTCTGCCTGAAAAAAAACGCTCCAACATATCTGTGCTCACTCAGTGTGCTGCACTGCTGCATGATATATCTGTGCTGAGTGCACTGCTCACACTGCCTAATTGTGGGGACTGGGGAGCAGTTATAGCAGGAGTACAGTGCACAGTTTTGCTGACAGTGACCACCAGTCCAGTATACATTTGTCTGCCTGAAAAACACTGTGGTGGTTTTTTTTTTCTTTCTTTATGCTAGTTTGTTTAGCAGTCTGCTGACACTGCAGTGTCCACCAGGTCCGTTATACAGTATATTATATATATAATTAAGCACTGAGCAGCAGTACGGTAGGCCACGGCTGTACCTACCTCTGTGTTGAATCGTCACTCGTCGTCCATAAGTATAATTAATACTATCCATCCATCTACATTGTATACCTGTGGTGTGTTTTTTTTCTTTCTTCATACTAGTTTAGCAGTCTGCTGCTGACACTGTCCACCAGGTCCGTTATACAGTATATTATATTTATATATAAGCACTAAGCAGCAGTACGGTAGGCCACGGCTGTACCTACCTCTGTGTCGTCACTCGTCGTCCATAAGTATAAGTAATACTATACTATCCATCCATCTACATTGTATACCTGTGGTGTTTTTTTTTTCTTTCTTCATACTAGTTTAGCAGTCTGCTGACACTGTCCACCAGGTCCGTTATACACACAGTATATTATATTTCTATATAAGCACTAAGCAGCAGTACGGTAGGCCACGGATGTACCTACCTCTGTGTCGTCAGTGCACTCGTCGTCCATAAGTATAAGTAATACTATACTATCCATCCATCTACATTGTATACCTGTGGTGGTTTTTTTTTCTTTCTTCATACTAGTTTATCAGTCTGCTGACACTGTCCACCAGGTCCGTTATACAGTTTATTATATTTATATATAAGCACTAAGCAGCAGTACGGTAGGCCACGGCTGTACCTACCTCTGTGTCGTCACTCGTCGTCCATAAGTATAAGTAATACTATACTATCCATCCATCTACATTGTATACCTGTGGTGGTTTTTTTTTCTTTCTTCATACTAGTTTAGCAGTCTGCTGACACTGTCCACCAGGTCCGTTATACAGTATATTATATTTATATATAAGCACTAAGCAGCAGTACGGTAGGCCACGGCTGTACCTACCTCTGTGTCGTCACTCGTCGTCCATAAGAATAAGTAATACTATACTATCCATCCATCTACATTGTATACCTGTGGTGGTTTTTTTTCTTTCTTCATACTAGTTTAGCAGTCTGCTGACACTGTCCACCAGGTCCGTTATACAGTATATTATATTTATATATAAGCACTAAGAAGCAGTACGGTAGGCCACGGCTGTACCTACCTCTGTGTCGTCACTCATCGTCCATAAGTATAAGTAATACTATACTATCCATCCATCCATCTACATTGTATACCTGTGGTGTTTTTTTTTTCTTTCTTCATACTAGTTTAGCAGTCTGCTGACACTGTCCACCAGGTCCGTTATACAGTATATTATATTTATATATAAGCACTAAGCAGCAGTACGGTAGGCCACGGCTGTACCTACTTCTGTGTCGTCACTCGTCGTCCATAAGTATAAGTAATACTATACTATCCATCCATCTACATTGTATACCTGTGGTGGTTTTTTTTTCTTTCTTCATACTAGTTTAGCAGTCTGCTGACACTGTCCACCAGGTCCGTTATACAGTTTATTATATTTATATATAAGCACTAAGCAGCAGTACGGTAGGCCACGGCTGTACCTACCTCTGTGTCGTCACTCGTCGTCCATAAGTATAAGTAATACTATACTATCCATCCATCTACATTGTATACCTGTGGTGTTTTTTTTTTCTTTCTTCATACTAGTTTAGCAGTCTGCTGACACTGTCCACCAGGTCCGTTATACAGTATATTATATTTATATATAAGCACTGAGCAGCAGTACGGTAGGCCACGGCTGTACCTACCTCTGTGTCGTCACTCGTCGTCCATAAGTATAAGTAATACTATACTATCCATCCATCTACATTGTATACCTGTGGTGGCTTTTAGTTGTGCGCAAAATATGGAGAACAAAAATGTGGAGGTTAAAAAAATAGGGAAAGATCAAGATCCACTTCCACCTCGTGCTGAAGCTGCTGCCACTAGTCATGGCCGAGACGATGAAATGCCATCAACGTCGTCTGCCAAGGCCGATGCCCAATGTCATAGTACAGAGCATGTAAAATCCAAAACACAAAAGATCAGTAAAAAAATGACCCAAAAATCAAAATTAAAAGCGTCTGAGGAGAAGCGTAAACTTGCCAATATGCCATTTACGACACGGAGTGGCAAGGAACGGCTGAGGCCCTGGCCTATGTTCATGGCTAGTGGTTCAGCTTCACATGAGGATGGAAGCACTCATCCTCTCGCTAGAAAAAAGAAAAGACTTGCGGCAAAAGCACAGCAAAGAACTGTGCGTTCTTCGAAATCACAAATCCCAAAGGAGAGTCCAATTGTGTCCGTTGCGATGCCTGACCTTACCAACACTGGACGGGAAGAGCTTGCGCCTTCCACCATTTGCACGCCCCCTGCAAGTGTTGAAAGGAGCTCCCGCAGTCCAGTTCCTGATAGTGAAATTGAAGATGTCAGTGTTGAAGTACACCAGGATGAGGATATGGGTGTTGCTGGCGCTGGGGAGAAAATTGACAAGGAGGATTCTGATGGTGAGGTGGTTTGTTTAAGTCAGGCACCCGGGGAGACACCTGTTGTCCGTGGGAGGAATATGGCCATTGACATGCCAGGTGAAAATACCAAAAAAATCAGCTCTTCAGTGTGGAAGTATTTCAACAGAAATGCGGACAACAGGTGTCAAGCCGTGTGTTGCCTTTGTCAAGCTGTAATAAGTAGGGGTAAGGACGTTAACCACCTCGGAACATCCTCCCTTATACGTCACCTGCAGCGCATTCATAATAAGTCAGTGACAAGTTCAAAAACTTTGGGCGACAGCGGAAGCAGTCCACTGACCAGTAAATCCCTTCCTCTTGTTACCAAGCTCGCGCAAACCACACCACCAACTCCCTCAGTGTCAATTTCCTCCTTACCCAGGAAAGCCAATAGTCCTGCAGGCCATGTCACTGGCAAGTCTGACGAGTCCTCTCCTGCCTGGGATTCCTCCGATGCATCCTTGAGTGTAACACCTACTGCTGCTGGTGCTGCTGTTGTTGCTGCTGGGAGTCGATCGTCATCCCAGAGGGGAAGTCGGAAGACCACTTGTACTACTTCCAGTAAGCAATTGACTGTCCAACAGTCCTTTGCGAGGAAGATGAAATATCACAGCAGTCATCCTGTCGCAAAGCGGATAACTGAGGCATTGACAACTATGTTGGTGTTAGACGTGCGTCCGGTATCCGCCGTTAGTTCACAGGGAACTAGACAATTTCTTGAGGTAGTGTGCCCCCGTTACCAAATACCATCTAGGTTCCACTTCTCTAGGCAGGCGATACCGAGAATGTACACGGACGTCAGAAAAAGACTCCACAGTGTCCTAAAAAATGCAGTTGTACCCAATGTCCACTTAACCACGGACATGTGGACAAGTGGAGCAGGGCAGACTCAGGACTACATGACTGTGACAGCCCACTGGGTAGATGTATTGCCTCCCGCTGCAAGAACAGCAGCGGCGGCACCAGTAGCAGCATCTCGCAAACGCCAACTCGTTCCTAGGCAGGCTACGCTTTGTATCACCGCTTTCCAGAATACGCACACAGCTGAAAACCTCTTACGGCAACTTAGGAAGATCATCGCAGAATGGCTTACCCCAATTGGACTCTCCTGGGGATTTGTGGCATCGGACAACGCCAGCAATATTGTGCGTGCATTACATCTGGGCAAATTCCAGCACGTCCCATGTTTTGCACATACCTTGAATTTGGTGGTGCAGAATTATTTAAAAAACGACAGGGGCGTGCAAGAGATGCTGTCGGTGGCCAGAAGAATTGCAGGCCACTTTCGGCGTGCAGGCACCGCGTACAGAAGACTGGAGCACCACCAAAAAAAACTGAACCTGCCCTGCCATCATCTGAAGCAAGAAGTGGTAACGAGGTGGAATTCAACCCTCTATATGCTTCAGAGGATGGAGGAGCAGCAAAAGGCCATTCAAGCCTATACATCTGCCCATGATATAGGCAAAGGAGGTGGAATGCACCTGTCTCAAGCGCAGTGGAGAATGATTTCAACGTTGTGCAAAGTTCTGCTGCCCTTTGAACTTGCCACACGTGAAGTCAGTTCAGACACTGCCAGCCTGAGTCAGGTCATTCCCCTCATCAGGCTTTTGCAGAAGAAGCAGGAGGCATTGAAGGAGGAGCTAAAACAGAGCGATTCCACTAGGCATGTGGGACTTGTGGATGGAGCCCTTCATTCGCTTAACCAGGATTCACGTGTGGTCAATCTGTTGAAATCAGAGCACCACATTTTGGCCACCGTGCCCGATCCTAGATTTAAAACCTACGTTGGATCTCTCTTTCCGGCAGACACAAGTCTGCAGGGGTTCAAAGAACTGCTGGTGAGAAAATTGTCAAGTCAAGCGGAAAGCGACCTGTCAACATCTCCTCCTTCACATTCTCCCGCAACTGGGGGTGCGAGGAAAAGGCTCAGAATTCCGAGCCCACCCGCTGGCGGTGATGCAGGGCAGTCTGGAGCGACTGCTGATGCTGACATCTGGTCCGGACTGAAGGACCTGCCAACGATTACTGACATGTCGTCTACTGTCACTGCATATGATTCTCTCACCATTGAAAGAATGGTGGAGGATTATATGAGTGACCACATCCAAGTAGGCACGTCAGACAGTCTGTACGTATACTGGCAGGGAAAAGAGGCAATTTGGAGGCCCTTGCACAAACTGGCTTTATTCTACCTAAGTTGCCCTCCCTCCAGTGTGTACTCCGAAAGAGTGTTTAGTGCCGCCGCTCACCTTGTCAGCAATCGGCGTACGAGGTTACTTCCAGAAAATGTGGAGAAGATGATGTTCATTAAAATGAATTATAATCAATTACTCCATGGAGACATTCACCAGCAGCAATTGCCTCCAGAAAGTACACGGGGATCTGAGATGGTGGATTCCAGTGGGGACGAATTAATAATCTGTGAGGAGGGGGATGTACACAGTGAAAGGGGTGATGAATCGGAAGATGATGATGAGGTGGACATCTTGCCTCTGTAGAGCCAGTTTGTGCAAGGAGAGATTGATTGCTTCTTTTTTGGTGGGGGCCCAAACCAACCAGTCATTTCAGTCACAGTTGTGTGGCAGACCCTGTCGCTGAAATGATGGGTTGGTTAAAGTGTGCATGTCCTGTTTATACAACATAAGGGTGGGTGGGAGGGCCCAAGGACAATTCCATCTTGCACCTCTTTTTTCTTTTTTTCTTCTTTGCGTCATGTGCTGTTTGGGGAGTATTTTTTGGAAGGGCCATCCCGCCTGACACTGCAGTGCCACTCCTAGATGGGCCAGGTGTTTGTGTCGGCCACTAGGGTCGCTTAGCTTACTCACACAGCTACCTCATTGCGCCTCTTTTTTTTCTTCTTTGCTTCATGTGCTGTTTGGGGAGTATTTTTTGGAAGGGCCATCCTGCGTGACACTGCAGTGCCACTCCTAGATGGGCCAGGTGTTTGTGTCGGCCACTAGGGTCGCTTAGCTTACTCACAGAGCTACCTCATTGCGCCTCTTTTTTTTCTTCTTTGCGTCATGTGCTGTTTGGGGAGTATTTTTTGGAAGGGCCATCCTGCGTGACACTGCAGTGCCACTCCTAGATGGGCCAGGTGTTTGTGTCGGCCACTAGGGTCGCTTAGCTTACTCACACAGCGACCTCATTGCGCCTCTTTTTTTCTTTGCGTCATGTGCTGTTTGGGGAGTATTTTTTGGAAGGGCCATCCTGCCTGACACTGCAGTGCCACTCCTAGATGGGCCAGGTGTTTGTGTCGGCCACTTGGGTCGCTTAGCTTAGCCATCCAGCGACCTCGGTGCAAATTTTATGACTAAAAATAATATTGTGAGGTGTGAGGTGTTCAGAATAGACTGAAAATGAGTGGAAATTATGGTTATTGAGGTTAATAATACTATGGGATCAAAATTACCCCCAAATTCTATGATTTAAGCTGTTTTTTAGGGTTTTTTTGAAAAAAACACCCAAATCCAAAACACACCCGAATCCGACAAAAAAAAATTCGGTGAGGTTTTGCCAAAATGCGTTCAAACCCAAAACACGGCCACGGAACCGAACCCAAAACCAAAACACAACACCCGAAAAATTTCAGGTGCACATCCCTGATATTCCTGCACATCCTAGGAAAGCACGACATTATTAAATGCAGCTTTTCGAATAAAGAAACAAGAAAGTCTGAGGTGCGTTCTTTCTTGTCAGAGCCGGGGGCAGAGGAAAGAAGCTGTACAACACAGCTTGTCCCCAGGAACAGAAGTCCTCCCCGGCCTCTACAAAAATCCACTGCATGTCGCTGGGGCTCCACAGGCGGAGCTAGGCCCGGTGGGGACACGCCTTCGTAAGTTCAGCCACAAGTGGGTTCACTCCCTGTTAGATCCCTGGGCAATAGAAATTATATTGCAGGGATACAGGCTGGACTGTGAGAAGATGCCCCCTCACCGAGGACCCGGCAGGCTTCCCCCCAAGAGAGGGAGCCAGTGCTAACTGCAATTCGTAAATAGTATCTTCAACAGGTGGTGGTCAAGGGTCCCCTCCTTCAACAAGAGGGTGTTATTATTCGACCATGTTATAATCCTGAAACCAGACGGTTCGGTTAGACCCATATTGAATTAAAATCCCTGAACATATACCTGAAAAGGTTCAGGTTCAAGATGGAATCGCTAAGAGCGGTCATTGCATGCCTGAAATGAATCGGGACATAAGGGATGCATACCTTCGTGTCCCCATTTATCCACCTCATCAGGCGTACCTCAGAATTGCGGTACGGGATTGTCATTACCAATTTCACCAAGGTAATGGCGGATATGATGGTGCTCCTGCGGAAGCAAGGTGTCACTATTATCACATACTTGGATGATCTCCTCATAAAAGCGAGATCAAGAGAGCAGTTGCTGGACAGCGTATCAACTTCTCTGGAAGTGAAACGGCAACACGACTAGATTCTATATATTCCAAAGTCGCAGTTGGTTCCTACAGCTCATCTGCCTCGCCTAGGCATGATCCTAGACACAGACCAGAAGAGGGTTTATCTCCCGATAGAGAGAGCTCAGGAGCTCATGACACTGGTCAGGAATCCATTGAAAACCAAAACAGGTGTCAGTGCATCACTGCACTCGAGTCCTGGGAAGGATGATGGCATCATACGAGGCCATCCCCTTCGGCTGGTTCCATGCAAGGACAATGGAACTTACTGGACAAGTGGTCCGGATCACATCTTCAGATGCATCGGTTAATCACCCTATCCCCCAGGGCCAGGGTGTCTCTCCTGTGGTGGCAGCGGAGTGCTCACCTTCTCGAGGGCCGCAGATTCGGCATTCAGGACTGGGTCCTGGTGACCACGGATGCAAGCCTCCGAGGGTGGGGGGCAGTTACACAGGGAAGAAAATTCCAAGGTTTGTGGTCAAGCCAACAGACTTACCTTCACATCAATATCCTGGAACTAAGGGCCATATACAACGCCCTAAGTCAAGCGGAGTTCCTGCTTCGCGACCAACCGGTTCTGATCCAGTCAGACCGCAGGGGCTCATGTAAACCGCCAGGGCGGCACAAGGAGCAGGGTGGCGAGGGTAGAAGCCACCAGAATTCTTCGCTGGGCGGAGAATCAAGTAAGTGCACTGTCAGCAGTGTTCATTCCGGGAGTGGACACGACCTCCACCCGGGAAAGTGCTGACTTCATCAGGAAGTCTTCACGCAGTTTTGCAAATTGATGGAAACTGCCTCAGGTGGACTACATGGCGTTCCACCTCAATAAAAAGATAAAAAAAGGTTTTACGCTGGGTCAAGGGACTCTCAGGCGATAGCTGTGGTCGCACTAGTAACACCGTGGGTGTTCCAGTCGGTCTATATATTCCCTCCTCTTCCTCTCAGACCCAAGGGCTGAGAATTGTAATAAACGGAGGAGTGTGAACAATATTCTTTGCTCCGGATTGGCCAAGAAGGACTCGGTACCCCGGAACTGCAAGAAATGCTCTCAGAGGACCCATGGCCTCTGCCTCTCAGTCAGGACATGTTGCAACAGGGACCCTGTCTGATCCAAGACTTACCGCGGCTGCGTTGGACGGCATGGCGGTTGAACGCCGGATCCTAGCGGAAAAGGGCATTCTGGATGCAGTTATTCCTACGTTGATAAAGGCTAGGAAAGACGTGACAGCAAGACTTTTTCACTGTATATGGCGAAAATAGGTTGCTTGGTGTGTGGCCGGGAAGGCCCTACAGAGGAATTCCAGGGGGGTCGATTCCAGCACTTCCTACAGTCAGGAGTGACTATGGGCCTAAAATTAGGATCCATAAAGGCCAAGATTTCGGCCCTATCCCTTTTTCTCTCAAAAAGAACTGGCTTCACTGCCTGAAGTTCGGACGTTGTTACAGGGGTGCTGCATATTCAGCCCCTTTTGTGCCTCCAGTGGCACCTTGGGATCTTAACGTGTGTTGGATTCCTAAAATCCCACTGGTTTGAGCCACTTAAGACCGTGGAGCTAAAATATCTCACGTGGAAAGTGGTCATGCTTTTGGCCTTAGCTTGGACTAGGCGTGTGTCAGAATTGGCGGCTTTGTCATGTAAAAGCCCATATCTGATTTTCCATATGGAAAGGGCAGAATGGAGGACTCGTCCACAATTTCTCCCTAAGGTGGTATCATCGTTTCATTTGAACCAACCTATTGTGGTGCCTGCGGCTACTAGGGACTTGGAGGATTCCAAGTTGCTGGCCGTAGTCCGGGCCCTGAAACTTTATGTTTCCAGGACGGCTAGAGTCAGAAAAACTGACTCGCTATTTATCCTGCATGCACCCAACAAGCTGGGTGCTCCTGCTTCAAAGCAGACTATTGCTCACTGGATCTGTAGCACCATTCAGCTTGCACATTCTGCGGCTGGACTGCTGCATCCTAAATCAGTAAAAGCCCATTCCACGAGGAAGGTGGGCTCTTCTTGGGCGG
This sequence comes from Pseudophryne corroboree, assembly GCF_028390025.1. Lineage (NCBI taxonomy): Eukaryota > Metazoa > Chordata > Amphibia > Anura > Myobatrachidae > Pseudophryne > Pseudophryne corroboree. Next base: position 119,710,734 of record NC_086450.1, read on the forward strand.
CTGCCCGAGGGGTCTCGGCTTTACAACTTTGCCGAGCTGCTACTTGGTCGGGTTCAAACACTTTTGCAAAATTCTACAAGTTTGATACCCTGGCTGAGGAGGACCTTGAGTTTGCTCATTCGGTGCTGCAGAGTCATCCACACTCTCCCGCCCGTTTGGGAGCTTTGGTATAATCCCCATGGTCCTTACGGAGTACCCAGCATCCACTAGGACGTCAGAGAAAATAAGAATTTACTCACCGGTAATTCTATTTCTCGTAGTCCGTAGTGGATGCTGGGAGCCCGTCCCAAGTGCGGACTCTCTGCAATACATGTATATAGTTATTGCTTAACTAAAGGGTTATTGTATGAGCCATCTGTTGAGAGAGGCTCAGTTATTGTTCATACTGTTAACTGGGTATAGTTATCACGAGTTGTACAGTGTGATTGGTGTGGCTGGTATGAGTCTTACCCTGGATTCCAAATCCTTTCCTAGTCATGTCAGCTCTTCCGGGCACAGTTTCCCTAACTGGGTTGTGGAGGAGGGGCATGGAGGGAGGAGCCAGTGCACACCAGATATAGTACCTAATCTTTCTTTTAAGAGTGCCCAGTCTCCTGCGGAGCCCGTCTATACCCCATGGTCCTTACGGAGTACCCAGCATCCATGGTCCTTACGGAGTACCCAGCATCCACTACGGACTACGAGAAATAGAATTACCGGTGAGTAAATTCTTATTTGTACCGGGTGTCCCCGGATGAGATAATATAGTGGTGGTTTAAAAACTGCTAGAGTGTGAGGCAGAATGAAAAAAAGTGAAACCACTGGTGTGGAGGTGGCTATAGGCAATTACCGGGTCCCAGTGAGTGATACATGACGTAGGGCTCACTTAGAGAAAGCCGCTGCTCCCGACACAGAAAGTCTGTGGTGACCTCTGTGTGAGGTCTCCACTGTGATCGGGTGCTTTATGCTGCCGCAGCCGTACCGTGGTGATTATTTTCAGCGCAGATGAAGAGAGAGCTGCCGGTGCTGGTGGCATGTTAACCCCATGAGCGGTCTGATTATTTCAGCCCCAAGATGAAGCAGTGAATAAAACAATCCACGGGTTGATGTAAATTGTTACAGTCAATGTTCAAGCTGGAGAGTGATTAGCAACCTGTCTCCCGTGCGGTGCTTGAGGTAGTTTGCGGCTATATAATCTGAACAGCAGAACCGGTATCTGTATAGTCCACCTGTGCCTTGCTTCTAACAATTGTGGGCGGAGTCCTGACGCATTTCGTTATGGCAACACGTGACTTTTTCAAAGTGTGGTTATTTCCCTGGTGACTGCAATGTCACAGACTGACCACAAGGGGGTTATCTCCCTATTCAATCTAATAACACAGACATGCGCATAGGGTTATCTCCCTAGTCCTCTTATATTACAGACAGAAAACAGTGGAGTTATCTCCCTAGTGACTCTGATGTCACAGACTGACCACAAGGGGGTTATCTCCCTATTCAACCTAATAACACAGAAATGCACATAGGGTTATCTTCCTAGTCACTCTGATATCACAGACTGAAAACAGTGGAGTTATCTCCCTAGTCACAGATTGTGCACACTGGTGGTTATCTCCCTAGTGACTCTGATGTCACAGACTGAGCACACTGGGGGTTATCCACCTAGTGACTCTGATACCACAGACTGACCACAAAGGGGGTTACATATGTCCCTAGTGACTGTGATATCACAGAATGAGGACAGTGGAGTTTATCCCTCTTGTGACTGATATACCAGAAAGATGTCTCAGAATAACACACTGAGGGATATCTCCCTAGTGACTCTGATGTCTCAGAATAAACACACTGAGGGTTATCTCCCTAGTGACTCTGATGTCACAGAATGAGGACAGTGGGTTTCTCTCTCTAATGACTGAGATGTCACAGACTGAGCTCAATGAGGCTTACCTCCTTAGTAAATGTCATGTCACAGACTGAGCACAGTGCCTAGTTTATCGGATGTGACAGACTGAGCAGTGTGGACGATATCTCCCTAATGACTGATGCTACTGAAGGAGCAGAGGAGAATTATCTCTTTAGTGACACTGAGGTCACAGACCAAGTAAACTAGTGAGATAACCCCACTAGTGGATTTATCTTGTTATTGACTTTAATGTCACTGAATAATCTCAGTGGGGTTATCTCACTAGTAACTCTGATGTCACAGAATGTGAGCACAGTTCATTTATCCCTCTAGTTTCTCTGATGTCACAGACTGGCCACACTGGGACTAACTTCTTAGTTACTCTGATGTAACAGAATGTCTAAAGTGGGTGTTATCTACCTAGTGATTCTGATACTACATACTGAATACAAAGGGATTTTCACCTTACAAACTCTGATGTCACTGACTGAGCTTGGGTGGGGGTTATAGCATACTTGCCTACCTGACCCTCTCCATGAGGGAGAAAATGCTCTGCTCCTGGACTTTCCTGGTACTGTATGATTGCCATCACCTGTGGTGAGCTAGTTAATTGATAAGAAAGGTGTTTCACCACAGGTGATGGCAATCATACATTACCAGGAAAGTCCAGGAACAGAGCATTTTCTCCCTCATGGAGAGGGTCAGGTAGGCAAGTATGGGTTAAAGCCCTAGTAATTCTGATGTTACAGAATGAGCAGAATGGGGGGTTATCACCTTATCGCCATAGAGTCTCTGATGTCACAATCAAACGGGATGCACTAAAGGAAAAATACAGTAAAAAAAACAGTTTTATGGGCTTTTACAGGTTGATTATTCCATATCCAATACTTCTGGTCCCAAGCATTTTGGATATCGGATTATTCCGTATTTTGGAATAATTGCATACCATAATGAGATATCATGGCGATGGGACCTAAGTCTAAGCACAGAATTAATTTATGTTTCATATACACCTTATACACACAGCCTGAATGTCATTCAATACAATATTTTTAATAACTTTGTGTATTAAACAAAGTTTGTGTACATTGAGCCATCAGAAAACAAAGGTTTCACTAGCTCACTCTCACTCCAAAAATTCCTTATTTCGGAATATTCCATATTTCGGAATATTTGGATATGGGATACTCAACCTGTACCACATTTCCACATATACTATGCCGTGGAAGCCAGGGCTTCGGTGTGGAGGGTGATGCCTGGGGCCTACAGGCTTCTTTCCGCATTACACTGTCAGAGGGATCTGATCGGATCCCTCCCAGCGCACCTCTCCCTGCGGCCTATGTTAGTGCATATGTGATTAGTATCAATGCGATACCACTGCGATGTGTGGCGGGACGTACTGGCGAGGGTTAGTGCTTCCCGCCCAAAATGAGAACAGTAGGTTTATCTCTTTAGTGGCTCTAATGGGACAGATATACCACAGTGAAGGTTATCTGAACAATGTTTGCATTGTCACAGGCTGAGAACAGTAGGAGTTATCAATCCTGTTGTCACTAGTGACTCTGATGTCACAGAATTACCACAGTGGAGTTTTCACCCTAGTGTCTCTGATGTCACAGACTGAGGATACAGTAGTGGGCTTTCCTTCCTAGTGACTTTTTCTCACAGACTGAACACAGTAATGGTTCTCCCTAGTGACTGTGATGTCACAGACTGAGCACAGATTGTTATCTCCCTAGTGACTCTGGGCCTGATTCTTAAATGTACGCAAATGCATTCACAGATGCAATGACTCAGATGTCATCTTGTGCATAGAGAAGCCCACTGCGGGCATCTCACATCCACCACTTAAAGCAGCAGATTCCCATGCGGACTAGCTGTCCGCGTGTAAATCTGCTAAGGTCCCTCCCAAAATGGCCACCGCCTTGGAGGAGACAGATGCTACAGGTCATACTTGACCTATAGAGTCTATATATATATATATTTTTATGAAATAAACTTATTTGGTCTGTTTATTCTTTCCCGCTGGGCTCCATTATGTTTTGTACACAGACACCAGATAAAATCCGTTATGGGTACAACACATTGCAGGCAGTGAGGAAGCGAATTCAGTGTGCACGCATTGTGGGCTACAATAGGTTTTGTACACAGCCGGCAGATTCAATCCACGGTTCGTAGACTGCATCCGGCGTCTTACATCAGGCAAAAATGGCAGGGAGACGCTACATTAGAGGGGAGCTTCTGATCCTGCTTAGGTGGCGGGAACGGCCATTTGCTACTAACTCGGAGTAGCGGCGGGCTTACAATAAAGCTCGCCTTGAGATCCGAGCAAAATATGGCCAGTCCCGCAGCCTCAGGTCACTCCAGAGGAAGTGGAGTGACCAGGGAGCCCAGGAAACTGGAATTACTGCGGCTGTCCCTGAGGAGTAAGTACAGTCCAGTACTGCACATTATAACTACTGTATTTAAGTAATGGGAAGCAAGAAATTGGAAACCGCTAGAGATGAGCGCCTGAAATTTTTCGGGTTTTGTGTTTTGGTTTTGGGTTCGGTTCCGCGGCCGTGTTTTGGGTTCGAACGCGTTTTGGCAAAACCTCACCGAATTATTTTTGTCGGATTCGGGTGTGTTTTGGATTCGGGTGTTTTTTTCCAAAAACACTAAAAAACAGCTTAAATCATAGAATTTGGGGGTCATTTTGATCCCAAAGTATTATTAACCTCAAAAACCATAATTTACACTCATTTTCAGTCTATTCTGAATACCTCACACCTCACAATATTATTTTTAGTCCTAAAATTTGCACCGAGGTCGCTGTGTGAGTAAGATAAGCGACCCTAGTGGCCGACACAAACACCGGGCCCATCTAGGAGTGGCACTGCAGTGTCACGCAGGATGTCCCTTCCAAAAAACCCTCCCCAAACAGCACATGACGCAAAGAAAAAAAGAGGCGCAATGAGGTAGCTGTGTGAGTAAGATTAGCGACCCTAGTGGCCGACACAAACACCGGGCCCATCTAGGAGTGGCACTGCAGTGTCACGCAGGATGGCCCTTCCAAAAAACCCTCCCCAAACAGCACATGACGCAAAGAAAAAAAGAGGCGCAATGAGGTAGCTGTGTGAGTAAGATTAGCGACCCTAGTGGCCGACACAAACACCGGGCCCATCTAGGAGTGGCACTGCAGTGTCACGCAGGATGGCCCTTCCAAAAAACCCTCCCCAAACAGCACATGACGCAAAGAAAAAAAGAGGCGCAATGAGGTAGCTGACTGTGTGAGTAAGATTAGCGACCCTAGTGGCCGACACAAACACCGGGCCCATCTAGGAGTGGCACTGCAGTGTCACGCAGGATGTCCCTTCCAAAAAACCCTCCCCAAACAGCACATGACGCAAAGAAAAAAAGAGGCGCAATGAGGTAGCTGTGTGAGTAAGATTAGCGACCCTAGTGGCCGACACAAACACCGGGCCCATCTAGGAGTGGCACTGCAGTGTCACGCAGGATGTCCCTTCCAAAAAACCCTCCCCAATCAGCACATGATGCAAAGAAAAAGAAAAGAAAAAAGAGGTGCAAGATGGAATTATCCTTGGGCCCTCCCACCCACCCTTATGTTGTATAAACAAAACAGGACATGCACACTTTAACCAACCCATCATTTCAGTGACAGGGTCTGCCACACGACTGTGACTGATATGATGGGTTGGTTTGGACCCCCCCCAAAAAAGAAGCAATTAATCTCTCCTTGCACAAACTGGCTCTACAGAGGCAAGATGTCCACCTCATCTTCACCCTCCGATATATCACCGTGTACATCCCCCTCCTCACAGATTATCAATTCGTCCCCACTGGAATCCACCATCTCAGCTCCCTGTGTACTTTGTGGAGGCAATTGCTGCTGGTCAATGTCTCCGCGGAGGAATTGATTATAATTCATTTTAATGAACATCATCTTCTCCACATTTTCTGGATGTAACCTCGTACGCCGATTGCTGACAAGGTGAGCGGCGGCACTAAACACTCTTTCGGAGTACACACTTGTGGGAGGGCAACTTAGGTAGAATAAAGCCAGTTTGTGCAAGGGCCTCCAAATTGCCTCTTTTTCCTGCCAGTATAAGTACGGACTGTGTGACGTGCCTACTTGGATGCGGTCACTCATATAATCCTCCACCATTCTATCAATGTTGAGAGAATCATATGCAGTGACAGTAGACGACATGTCCGTAATCGTTGGCAGGTCCTTCAGTCCGGACCAGATGTCAGCATCAGCAGTCGCTCCAGACTGCCCTGCATCACCGCCAGCGGGTGGGCTCGGAATTCTGAGCCTTTTCCTCGCACCCCCAGTTGCGGGAGAATGTGAAGGAGGAGATGTTGACAGGTCGCGTTCCGCTTGACTTGACAATTTTGTCACCAGCAGGTCTTTCAACCCCAGCAGACCTGTGTCTGCCGGAAAGAGAGATCCAAGGTAGGCTTTAAATCTAGGATCGAGCACGGTGGCCAAAATGTAGTGCTCTGATTTCAACAGATTGACCACCCGTGAATCCTTGTTAAGCGAATTAAGGGCTGCATCCACAAGTCCCACATGCCTAGCGGAATCGCTCCGTGTTAGCTCCTTCTTCAATGCCTCCAGCTTCTTCTGCAAAAGCCTGATGAGGGGAATGACCTGACTCAGGCTGGCAGTGTCTGAACTGACTTCACGTGTGGCAAGTTCAAAGGGCATCAGAACCTTGCACAACGTTGAAATCATTCTCCACTGCACTTGAGACAGGTGCATTCCATCTCCTATATCGTGCTCAATTGTATAGGCTTGAATGGCCTTTTGCTGCTCCTCCAACCTCTGAAGCATATAGAGGGTTGAATTCCACCTCGTTACCACTTCTTGCTTCAGATGATGGCAGGGCAGGTTCAGTAGTTTTTGGTGGTGCTCCAGTCTTCTGTACGTGGTGCCTGTACGCCGAAAGTGTCCCGCAATTTTTCTGGCCACCGACAGCATCTCTTGCACGCCCCTGTCGTTTTTTAAAAAATTCTGCACCACCAAATTCAAGGTATGTGCAAAACATGGGACGTGCTGGAATTTGCCCATATTTAATGCACACACAATATTGCTGGCGTTGTCCGATGCCACAAATCCACAGGAGAGTCCAATTGGGGTAAGCCATTCCGCGATGATCTTCCTCAGTTGCCGTAAGAGGTTTTCAGCTGTGTGCGTATTCTGGAAAGCGGTGATACAAAGCGTAGCCTGCCTAGGAAAGAGTTGGCGTTTGCGAGATGCTGCTACTGGTGCCGCCGCTGCTGTTCTTGCGGCGGGAGTCCATACATCTACCCAGTGGGCTGTCACAGTCATATAGTCCTGACCCTGCCCTGCTCCACTTGTCCACATGTCCGTGGTTATGTGGACATTGGGTACAACTGCATTTTTTAGGACACTGGTGAGTCTTTTTCTGACGTCCGTGTACATTCTCGGTATCGCCTGCCTAGAGAAGTGGAACCTAGATGGTATTTGGTAACGGGGGCACACTGCCTCAATAAATTGTCTAGTTCCCTGTGAACTAACGGCGGATACCGGACGCACGTCTAACACCAACATAGTTGTCAAGGACTCAGTTATCCGCTTTGCAGTAGGATGACTGCTGTGATATTTCATCTTCCTCGCAAAGGACTGTTGAACAGTCAATTGCTTACTGGAAGTAGTACAAGTGGGCTTACGACTTCCCCTCTGGGATGACCATCGACTCCCAGCGGCAACAACAGCAGCGCCAGCAGCAGTAGGCGTTACACGCAAGGATGCATCGGAGGAATCCCAGGCAGGAGAGGACTCGTCAGACTTGCCAGTGACATGGCCTGCAGGACTATTGGCATTCCTGGGGAAGGAGGAAATTGACACTGAGGGAGTTGGTGGGGTGGTTTGCGTGAGCTTGGTTACAAGAGGAAGGGATTTACTGGTCAGTGGACTGCTTCCGCTGTCACCCAAAGTTTTTGAACTTGTCACTGACTTATTATGAATGCGCTGCAGGTGACGTATAAGGGAGGATGTTCCGAGGTGGTTAACGTCCTTACCCCTACTTATTACAGCTTGACAAAGGGAACACACGGCTTGACACCTGTTGTCCGCATTTCTGGTGAAATACCTCCACACCGAAGAGCTGATTTTTTTGGTATTTTCACCTGGCATGTCAACGGCCATATTCCTCCCACGGACAACAGGTGTCTCCCCGGGTGCCTGACTTAAACAAACCACCTCACCATCAGAATCCTTCTGGTCAATTTCCTCCCCAGCGCCAGCAACACCCATATCCTCCTCATCCTGGTGTACTTCAACACTGACATCTTCAATCTGACTATCAGGAACTGGACTGCGGGTGCTCCTTCCAGCACTTGCAGGGGGCATGCAAATAGTGGAAGGCGCATGCTCTTCACGTCCAGTGTTGGGAAGGTCAGGCATCGCAACCGACACAATTGGACTCTCCTTGTGGATTTGGGATTTCAAAGAACGCACAGTTCTTTGCGGTGCTTTTGCCAGCTTGAGTCTTTTCAGTTTTCTAGCGAGAGGCTGAGTGCTTCCATCCTCATGTGAAGCTGAACCACTAGCCATGAACATAGGCCAGGGCCTCAGCCGTTCCTTGCCACTCCGTGTGGTAAATGGCATATTGGCAAGTTTACGCTTCTCCTCCGACAATTTTATTTTAGGTTTTGGAGTCCTTTTTTTTCTGATATTTGGTGTTTTGGATTTGACATGCTCTGTACTATGACATTGGGCATCGGCCTTGGCAGACGACGTTGCTGGCATTTCATCGTCTCGGCCATGACTAGTGGCAGCAGCTTCAGCACGAGGTGGAAGTGGATCTTGATCTTTCCCTAATTTTGGAACCTCAACTTTTTTGTTCTCCATATTTTATAGGCAGAACTAAAAGGCACCTCAGGTAAACAATGGAGATGGATGGATTGGATACTAGTATACAATTATGGACGGACTGCCACGGTTAGGTGGTATAAAAAAACCACGGTTAGGTGGTATATATTGTAATACAATTATGGATGGACGGACTGCCTGCCGAGTGCCGACACAGAGGTAGCCACAGCCGTGAACTACCGCACTGTACACTGGTTGATAAAGAGATAGTAGTATACTCGTAACAACTAGTATGACTGACTATGACGGTATAAAGAATGAAAAAAAAACCACGGTTAGGTGGTATATATTATAATACAATTATGGATGGACGGACTGCCTGCCGACTGCCGACACAGAGGTAGCCACAGCCGTGAACTACCGCACTGTACACTGGTTGATAAAGAGATAGTAGTATACTCGTAACAACTAGTATGACACTATGACGGTATAAAGAATGAAAAAAAAACCACGGTTAGGTGGTATATATTATAATAATACAATTATGGATGGACGGACTGCCTGCCGAGTTCCGACACAGAGGTAGCCACAGCCGTGAACTACCGCACTGTACACTGGTTGATAAAGAGATAGTAGTATACTCGTAACAACTAGTATGACTGACTATGACGGTATAAAGAATGAAAAAAAAACCACGGTTAGGTGGTATATATTGTAATACAATTATGGATGGACGGACTGCCTGCCGAGTTCCGACACAGAGGTAGCCACAGCCGTGAACTACCGCACTGTACACTGGTTGATAAAGAGATAGTAGTATACTCGTTAGAGATGAGCGCCGGAAATTTTTCGGGTTTTGTGTTTTGGTTTTGGGTTCGGTTCCGCGGCCGTGTTTTGGGTTCGACCGCGTTTTGGCAAAACCTCACCGAATTTTTTTTGTCGGATTCGGGTGTGTTTTGGATTCGGGTGTTTTTTTAAAAAAACCCTAAAAAACAGCTTAAATCATAGAATTTGGGGGTAATTTTGATCCCAAAGTATTATTAACCTCAAAAAACATAATTTACACTCATTTTCAGCCTATTCTGAACACATCACACCTCACAATATTATTTTTAGTCCTAAAATTTGCACCGAGGTCGCTGTGTGAGTAAGATAAGCGACCCTAGTGGCCGACACAAACACCGGGCCCATCTAGGAGTGGCACTGCAGTGTCACGCAGGATGGCCCTTCCAAAAAACCCTCCCCAAACAGCACATGACGCAAAGAAAAAAAGAGGCGCAATGAGGTAGCTGACTGTGTGAGTAAGATTAGCGACCCTAGTGGCCGACACAAACACCGGGCACATCTAGGAGTGGCACTGCAGTGTCACGCAGGATGTCCCTTCCAAAAAACCCTCCCCAAACAGCACATGACGCAAAGAAAAAAAGAGGCGCAATGAGGTAGCTGTGTGAGTAAGATTAGCGACCCTAGTGGCCGACACAAACACCGGGCCCATCTAGGAGTGGCACTGCAGTGTCACGCAGGATGTCCCTTCCAAAAAACCCTCCCCAATCAGCACATGATGCAAAGAAAAAGAAAAGAAAAAAGAGGTGCAAGATGGAATTATCCTTGGGCCCTCCCACCCACCCTTATGTTGTATAAACAAAACAGGACATGCACACTTTAACCAACCCATCATTTCAGTGACAGGGTCTGCCACACGACTGTGACTGATATGACGGGTTGGTTTGGACCCCCCCCAAAAAAGAAGCAATTAATCTCTCCTTGCACAAACTGGCTCTACAGAGGCAAGATGTCCACCTCATCTTCACCCTCCGATATATCACCGTGTACATCCCCCTCCTCACAGATTATCAATTCGTCCCCACTGGAATCCACCATCTCAGCTCCCTGTGTACTTTGTGGAGGCAATTGCTGCTGGTCAATGTCTCCGCGGAGGAATTGATTATAATTCATTTTAATGAACATCATCTTCTCCACATTTTCTGGATGTAACCTCGTACGCCGATTGCTGACAAGGTGAGCGGCGGCACTAAACACTCTTTCGGAGTACACACTTGTGGGAGGGCAACTTAGGTAGAATAAAGCCAGTTTGTGCAAGGGCCTCCAAATTGCCTCTTTTTCCTGCCAGTATAAGTACGGACTGTGTGACGTGCCTACTTGGATGCGGTCACTCATATAATCCTCCACCATTCTATCAATGTTGAGAGAATCATATGCAGTGACAGTAGACGACATGTCCGTAATCGTTGTCAGGTCCTTCAGTCCGGACCAGATGTCAGCATCAGCAGTCGCTCCAGACTGCCCTGCATCACCACCAGCGGGTGGGCTCGGAATTCTGAGCCTTTTCCTCGCACCCCCAGTTGCGGGAGAATGTGAAGGAGGAGATGTTGACAGGTCGCGTTCCGCTTGACTTGACAATTTTGTCACCAGCAGGTCTTTCAACCCCAGCAGACCTGTGTCTGCCGGAAAGAGAGATCCAAGGTAGGCTTTAAATCTAGGATCGAGCACGGTGGCCAAAATGTAGTGCTCTGATTTCAACAGATTGACCACCCGTGAATCCTTGTTAAGCGAATTAAGGGCTGCATCCACAAGTCCCACATGCCTAGCGGAATCGCTCCGTGTTAGCTCCTTCTTCAATGCCTCCAGCTTCTTCTGCAAAAGCCTGATGAGGGGAATGACCTGACTCAGGCTGGCAGTGTCTGAACTGACTTCACATGTGGCAAGTTCAAAGGGCATCAGAACCTTGCACAACGTTGAAATCATTCTCCACTGCACTTGAGACAGGTGCATTCCACCTACTATATCGTGCTCAATTGTATAGGCTTGAATGGCCTTTTGCTGCTCCTCCAACCTCTGAAGCATATAGAGGGTTGAATTCCACCTCGTTACCACTTCTTGCTTCAGATGATGGCAGGGCAGGTTCAGTAGTTTTTGGTGGTGCTCCAGTTTTCTGTACGTGGTGCCTGTACGCCGAAAGTGTCCCGCAATTCTTCTGGCCACCGACAGCATCTCTTGCACGCCCCTGTCGTTTTTTAAAAAATTCTGCACCACCAAATTCAAGGTATGTGCAAAACATGGGACGTGCTGGAATTGGCCCAGATTTAATGCACACACAATATTGCTGGCGTTGTCCGATGCCACAAATCCACAGGAGAGTCCAATTGGGGTAAGCCATTCCGCGATGATCTTCCTCAGTTGCCGTAAGAGGTTTTCAGCTGTGTGCGTATTCTGGAAAGCGGTGATACAAAGCGTAGCCTGCCTAGGAAAGAGTTGGCGTTTGCGAGATGCTGCTACTGGTGCCGCCGCTGCTGTTCTTGCGGCGGGAGTCCATACATCTACCCAGTGGGCTGTCACAGTCAGATAGTCCTGACCCTGCCCTGCTCCACTTGTCCACATGTCCGTGGTTAAGTGGACATTGGGTACAGCTGCATTTTTTAGGACACTGGTGACTCTTTTTCTGAGGTCTGTGTACATTTTCGGTATCGCCTGCCTAGAGAAATGGAACCTAGATGGTATTTGGTACCGGGGACACAGTACCTCCAACAAGTCTCTAGTTGGCTCTGCAGTAATGATGGATACCGGAACCACGTTTCTCACCACCCAGGATGCCAAGGCCTCAGTTATCCGCTTTGCAGTAGGATGACTGCTGTGATATTTCATCTTCCTCGCAAAGGACTGTTGAACAGTCAATTGCTTACTGGAAGTAGTACAAGTGGGCTTACGACTTCCCCTCTGGGATGACCATCGACTCCCAGCGGCAACAACAGCAGCGCCAGCAGCAGTAGGCGTTACACGCAAGGATGCATCGGAGGAATCCCAGGCAGGAGAGGACTCGTCAGACTTGCCAGTGACATGGCCTGCAGGACTATTGGCATTCCTGGGGAAGGAGGAAATTGACACTGAGGGAGTTGGTGGGGTGGTTTGCGTGAGCTTGGTTACAAGAGGAAGGGATTTACTGGTCAGTGGACTGCTTCCGCTGTCACCCAAAGTTTTTGAACTTGTCACTGACTTATTATGAATGCGCTGCAGGTGACGTATAAGGGAGGATGTTCCGAGGTGGTTAACGTCCTTACCCCTACTTATTACAGCTTGACAAAGGGAACACACGGCTTGACACCTGTTGTCCGCATTTCTGGTGAAATACCTCCACACCGAAGAGCTGATTTTTTTGGTATTTTCACCTGGCATGTCAACGGCCATATTCCTCCCACGGACAACAGGTGTCTCCCCGGGTGCCTGACTTAAACAAACCACCTCACCATCAGAATCCTCCTGGTCAATTTCCTCCCCAGCGCCAGCAACACCCATATCCTCCTCATCCTGGTGTACTTCAACACTGACATCTTCAATCTGACTATCAGGAACTGGACTGCGGGTGCTCCTTCCAGCACTTGCAGGGGGCATGCAAATAGTGGAAGGCGCATGCTCTTCACGTCCAGTGTTGGGAAGGTCAGGCATCGCAAACGACACAATTGGACTCTCCTTGTGGATTTGGGATTTCAAAGAACGCACAGTTCTTTGCGGTGCTTTTGCCAGCTTGAGTCTTTTCAGTTTTCTAGCGAGAGGCTGAGTGCTTCCATCCTCATGTGAAGCTGAACCACTAGCCATGAACATAGGCCAGGGCCTCAGCCGTTCCTTGCCACTCCGTGTGGTAAATGGCATATTGGCAAGTTTACGCTTCTCCTCCGACAATTTTATTTTAGGTTTTGGAGTCCTTTTTTTTCTGATATTTGGTGTTTTGGATTTGACATGCTCTGTACTATGACATTGGGCATCGGCCTTGGCAGACGACGTTGCTGGCATTTCATCGTCTCGGCCATGACTAGTGGCAGCAGCTTCAGCACGAGGTGGAAGTGGATCTTGATCTTTCCCTAATTTTGGAACCTCAACTTTTTTGTTCTCCATATTTTATAGGCAGAACTAAAAGGCACCTCAGGTAAACAATGGAGATGGATGGATTGGATACTAGTATACAATTATGGACGGACTGCCACGGTTAGGTGGTATAAAAAAACCACGGTTAGGTGGTATATATTATAATAATAATACAATTATGGATGGACGGACTGCCTGCCGACTGCCGACACAGAGGTAGCCACAGCCGTGAACTACCGCACTGTACACTGGTTGATAAAGAGATAGTAGTATACTCGTAACAACTAGTATGACACTATGACGACGGTATAAAGAATGAAAAAAAAACCACGGTTAGGTGGTATATATTATAATAATAATACAATTATGGATGGACGGACTGCCTGCCGACTGCCGACACAGAGGTAGCCACAGCCGTGAACTACCGCACTGTACACTGGTTGATAAAGAGATAGTAGTATACTCGTAACAACTAGTATGACACTATGACGACGGTATAAAGAATGAAAAAAAAACCACGGTTAGGTGGTATATATTATAATAATAATACAATTATGGATGGACGGACTGCCTGCCGACTGCCGACACAGAGGTAGCCACAGCCGTGAACTACCGCACTGTACACTGGTTGATAAAGAGATAGTAGTATACTCGTAACAACTAGTATGACACTATGACGACGGTATAAAGAATGAAAAAAAAACCACGGTTAGGTGGTATATATTATAATAATAATACAATTATGGATGGACGGACTGCCTGCCGACTGCCGACACAGAGGTAGCCACAGCCGTGAACTACCGCACTGTACACTGGTTGATAAAGAGATAGTAGTATACTCGTAACAACTAGTATGACACTATGACGACGGTATAAAGAATGAAAAAAAAAACCACGGTTAGGTGGTATATATTATAATAATAATACAATTATGGATGGACGGACTGCCTGCCGACTGCCGACACAGAGGTAGCCACAGCCGTGAACTACCGCACTGTACACTGGTTGATAAAGAGATAGTAGTATACTCGTAACAACTAGTATGACACTATGACGACGGTATAAAGAATGAAAAAAAAACCACGGTTAGGTGGTATATATTATAATAATAATACAATTATGGATGGACGGACTGCCTGCCGACTGCCGACACAGAGGTAGCCACAGCCGTGAACTACCGCACTGTACACTGGTTGATAAAGAGATAGTAGTATACTCGTAACAACTAGTATGACACTATGACGGTATAAAGAATGAAAAAAAAACCACGGTTAGGTGGTATATATTATAATAATAATACAATTATGGATGGACGGACTGCCTGCCGACTGCCGACACAGAGGTAGCCACAGCCGTGAACTACCGCACTGTACACTGGTTGATAAAGAGATAGTAGTATACTCGTAACAATTAGGATGACACTATGACGGTATAAAGAATGAAAAAAAAACCACGGTTAGGTGGTAGGTATATAATAATAAATAATACAATTCTGGTCGGACGGACTGCCTGCCGTGTGCCGACACAGAGGTAGCCACAGCCGTGAACTACCGCACTGTACACTGGTTGATAAAGAGATAGTAGTATACTCGTAACAATTAGGATGACACTATGACGGTATAAAGAATGAAAAAAAAACCACGGTTAGGTGGTAGGTATATAATAATAAATAATACAATTCTGGTCGGACGGACTGCCTGCCGTGTGCCGACACAGAGGTAGCCACAGCCGTGAACTACCGCACTGTACACTGGTTGATAAAGAGATAGTAGTATACTCGTAACAATTAGGATGACACTATGACGGTATAAAGAATGAAAAAAAAACCACGGTTAGGTGGTAGGTATATAATAATAAATAATACAATTCTGGTCGGACGGACTGCCTGCCGTGTGCCGACACAGAGGTAGCCACAGCCGTGAACTACCGCACTGTACACTGGTTGATAAAGAGATAGTAGTATACTCGTAACAATTAGGATGACACTATGACGGTATAAAGAATGAAAAAAAAACCACGGTTAGGTGGTAGGTATATAATAATAAATAATACAATTCTGGTCGGACGGACTGCCTGCCGTGTGCCGACACAGAGGTAGCCACAGCCGTGAACTACCGCACTGTACACTGGTTGATAAAGAGATAGTAGTATACTCGTAACAATTAGGATGACACTATGACGGTATAAAGAATGAAAAAAAAACCACGGTTAGGTGGTAGGTATATAATAATAAATAATACAATTCTGGTCGGACGGACTGCCTGCCGTGTGCCGACACAGAGGTAGCCACAGCCGTGAACTACCGCACTGTACTGTGTCTGCTGCTAATATAGACTGGTTGATATTTAAAGAGATATTAGTAGTATACAACAATACTATACTGGTGGTCAGGCACTGGTCACCACTCCTGCAGCAAAAGTGTGCACTGTTAATTAATATAATTGTACTCCTGGCTCCTGCTAACAACCTGCAGTGCTCCCCAGTCTCCCCCACAATTAATTATAAGCTTTTAATTTATACATTGATGACTGTGCAGCACACTGGGCTGAGCTGAGTGCACACAGACTGAGTCACACTGTGTGACTGACTGTGCTGTGTATCGTTTTTTTTTTCAGGCAGAGAACGGATATAGCAGAGAGAAGTGAACGGATATATTATATTAAATAAAAGTTAACTAGCTGCTGCACTGGTCACTGACTGTGGTAAACTAACTCTGTCTGCGACTCTGCACAATCTCTCTCTATCTAATCTATCTATCTCTATTCTAATGGAGAGGACGCCAGACACGTCCTCTCCCTATCAATCTCAATGCACGAGTGAAAATGGCGGCGACGCGCGGCTCCTTATATAGAATCCGAGTCTCGCGATAGAATCCGAGCCTCGCGAGAATCCGACAGCGTCATGATGACGTTCGGGCGCGCTCGGGTTAACCGAGCAAGGCGGGAAGATCCGAGTCGCTCGGACCCGTGGAAAAAAAAGTGAAGTTCGTGCGGGTTCGGATTCAAAGAAACCGAACCCGCTCATCTCTAATACTCGTAACAACTAGTATGACTGACTATGACGGTATAAAGAATGAAAAAAAAACCACGGTTAGGTGGTATATATTGTAATACAATTATGGATGGACGGACTGCCTGCCGAGTTCCGACACAGAGGTAGCCACAGCCGTGAACTACCGCACTGTACACTGGTTGATAAAGAGATAGTAGTATACTCGTAACAACTAGTATGACTGACTATGACGGTATAAAGAATGAAAAAAAAACCACGGTTAGGTGGTATATATTATAATACAATTATGGATGGACGGACTGCCTGCCGACTGCCGACACAGAGGTAGCCACAGCCGTGAACTACCGCACTGTACACTGGTTGATAAAGAGATAGTAGTATACTCGTAACAACTAGTATGACACTATGACGGTATAAAGAATGAAAAAAAAACCACGGTTAGGTGGTATATATTATAATAATACAATTATGGATGGACGGACTGCCTGCCGAGTTCCGACACAGAGGTAGCCACAGCCGTGAACTACCGCACTGTACACTGGTTGATAAAGAGATAGTAGTATACTCGTAACAACTAGTATGACTGACTATGACGGTATTAAGAATGAAAAAAAAACCACGGTTAGGTGGTATATATTGTAATACAATTATGGATGGACGGACTGCCTGCCGAGTTCCGACACAGAGGTAGCCACAGCCGTGAACTACCGCACTGTACACTGGTTGATAAAGAGATAGTAGTATACTCGTAACAACTAGTATGACTGACTATGACGGTATAAAGAATGAAAAAAAAACCACGGTTAGGTGGTATATATTGTAATACAATTATGGATGGACGGACTGCCTGCCGAGTTCCGACACAGAGGTAGCCACAGCCGTGAACTACCGCACTGTACACTGGTTGATAAAGAGATAGTAGTATACTCGTAACAACTAGTATGACTGACTATGACGGTATAAAGAATGAAAAAAAAAACACGGTTAGGTGGTATATATTATAATACAATTATGGATGGACGGACTGCCTGCCGACTGCCGACACAGAGGTAGCCACAGCCGTGAACTACCGCACTGTACACTGGTTGATAAAGAGATAGTAGTATACTCGTA
This sequence comes from Pseudophryne corroboree, assembly GCF_028390025.1. NCBI lineage: Eukaryota > Metazoa > Chordata > Amphibia > Anura > Myobatrachidae > Pseudophryne > Pseudophryne corroboree. The sequence goes on from NC_086450.1 coordinate 119,728,460, forward strand.
ACAACTAGTATGACACTATGACGGTATGAAGAATGAAAAAAAAACCACGGTTAGGTGGTATATATTATAATACAATTATGGATGGACTGACTGCCTGCCGACTGCCGACACAGAGGTAGCCACAGCCGTGAACTACCGCACTGTACACTGGTTGATAAAGAGATAGTAGTATACTCGTAACAACTAGTATGACACTATGACGGTATAAAGAATGAAAAAAAAACCACGGTTAGGTGGTATATATTATAATACAATTATGGATGGACGGACTGCCTGCCGAGTGCCGACACAGAGGTAGCCACAGCCGTGAACTACCGCACTGTACACTGGTTGATAAAGAGATAGTAGTATACTCGTAACAACTAGTATGACTGACTATGACGGTATAAAGAATGAAAAAAAAACCACGGTTAGGTGGTATATATTATAATACAATTATGGATGGACGGACTGCCTGCCGACTGCCGACACAGAGGTAGCCACAGCCGTGAACTACCGCACTGTACACTGGTTGATAAAGAGATAGTAGTATACTCGTAACAACTAGTATGACACTATGACGGTATAAAGAATGAAAAAAAACCCACGGTTAGGTGGTATATATTATAATACAATTATGGATGGACGGACTGCCTGCCGACTGCCGACACAGAGGTAGCCACAGCCGTGAACTACCGCACTGTACACTGGTTGATAAAGAGATAGTAGTATACTCGTAACAACTAGTATGACACTATGACGGTATAAAGAATGAAAAAAAAACCACGGTTAGGTGGTATATATTATAATAATACAATTATGGATGGACGGACTGCCTGCCGACTGCCGACACAGAGGTAGCCACAGCCGTGAACTACCGCACTGTACACTGGTTGATAAAGAGATAGTAGTATACTCGTAACAACTAGTATGACTATGACGACGGTATAAAGAAAGAAAAAAAAATACCACGGTTAGGTGGTATATAATTATACAATTATGGATGGACGGACTGCCTGCCGAGTGCCGACTGCCGACACAGAGGTAGCCACAGCCGTGAACTACCGCACTGTACTGTGTCTGCTGCTAATATAGACTGGTTGATAAAGAGATAGTATACAACAATATACTACTATACTGGTGGTCAGGCACTGGTCACCACTAGTCACACTGGCAGTGGCACTCCTGCAGCAAAAGTGTGCACTGTTTAATTTTAAATTACGGTAATATAATATTATGTACTCCTGGCTCCTGCTATAACAACCTGCAGTGCTCCCCAGTCTCCCCCACAATTATTATAAGCTTTTATACATTGATGTGCAGCACACTGGGCTGAGCTGAGTGCACACAGACTGAGTCACACTGTGTAACTGCTGTGTATCGTTTTTTTCAGGCAGAGAACGGATATAGCAGAGAACGGATATATTAAATAAAAGTTAACTTAACAACAACTGCACTGGTCACTGTGGTAAACTCTGTCTGCACAATCTCTCTCTCTCTCTCTCTCTTCTAATCTATTCTAATGGAGAGGACGCCAGCCACGTCCTCTCCCTATCAATCTCAATGCACGTGTGAAAATGGCGGCGACGCGCGGCTCCTTATATAGAATCCGAGTCTCGCGAGAATCCGACAGCGTCATGATGACGTTCGGGCGCGCTCGGGTTAACCGAGCAAGGCGGGAAGATCCGAGTCGCTCGGACCCGTGAAAAAAAAAGTGAAGTTCGTGCGGGTTCGGATTCAAAGAAACCGAACCCGCTCATCTCTAGAAACCGCACTGGTATAGTAGGTGTATATGTATAATGATAATTATCTGTATTGACTGATAATTAAATTTAAGGTTCAAATCCTCATTTTGGGAAGCAGATACATAAGGTAACGCACTCCTTATTTTTATGTATCAGAAAGCTGCCCATCAGTGGTGCTCCCCCGAGTCAGTTATTCTCAATGTAAACATAGAAAAAAAGGAAAAAAGAAGACTCTTGTTGGGAAGCACTCAAATACAGATAATGTTATATGACTAGATGTCAAAATAGCTAACTAAAATGCAATACTTTAATAATTCTCATTAAAATTAATTATTGAGGAGTTCAATGAGCGCCAGTATTTGCTAAATAGTGACATTGCGAAAATATAGAAAGCAATATATAACTTGCAAGGTGCAAATACCTAATATAGGCCGAAATGGGTATATCTGTGATTTTGTTGACAATCGCACTCCAACTGTAGGATAACCTGTGATCAAAAAGTTGCTCACTCAGTGTGTGTATATATATGACCATCATTTAAAAACTGCTGTATATCCCAAATGGGAATTGACGACCTTTTCATGACTGTCGACCATTCATACCGGAACTATAGTAACCTGTGCCGAGCGTGGTGCACTAATTGGGGTTGTTGTCATTGTTAAAAACAAATTAGCCCTACTGAATACACACAACCGGCAGTCGGCAACAATAGACATAATGAATGACTCAACATCATCATCAGTATATGGATTTTGGGGGTTATTCAGGTTTGTCAGCAAACCAACAAAAGAAAGCAATTGGGCAAAACCAAGTGCAGTGCAGGGGTGTAGATGTAACATGCACAGAGAGATTTAGATTTGAGTGGGTTCTATTGTTTCTGTGCATGGTAAATACTGGCTGATTTATTTCTACACTGCAGTTTAGATTTCAGTTTGAACACAACCCCACCCACATCTACTGTAAATCTCTCTGCACATGTTACATCTGCCCCACCTGCAGTGCACATGGTTTTGCCCAATTGCTAACTTTTTTGGTTTGCTAACAAACCTAAATAAGGGCCTTTGGGGGTAATTCCAAGTTGATCGCAGCAGGAAATTTTTTAGCAGTTGGGCAAAACCATGTGCACTGCAGGGGGGGGGGGGCGATATAACATTTGCAGAGAGAGTTAGATTTGGGTGGGTTATTTTGTTTCTGTGCAGGGTAAATACTGGCTGCTTTATTTTTACACTGCAATTTAGATTGCAGATTGAACTCACCACACCCAAATCTATCTCTCTCTGCACATGTTATATCTGTCCCCACCTGCAGTGCACATGGTTTAGCCCAACTGCTAACAAAGTTCCTGCTGCGATCAACTCAGAATTACCCCCTTTGTCTTTAGATTGTGTACTGATACCTGACATTTCTTAGCATAAACAGGTTTCACATCTAAGCTTAATGTACTTGTACAGGGGGTGTAGTATGGTATGCCGGCGGCCGGGCTCCCGGCGACCAGCATACCGGCGCCGGGAGCCCGACTGCCGGCATACCGACAGTGTGACGAGTGCAAAGGAGCCCCTGCGGGCACGGTGGAGCGCTATGCGCGCCACGCTATTTTATTCTCCCTCCAGAGGGGTCGTGGACCCCCACGAGGGAGAATATATGTCGGTATGCCGGGTGTCGGGATTCCGGCGCCGGTATACTGTGCGCCGGGATCCCAACATTCGGCATACTGAAGACCACCCTGTACAGGTACTGTATTGTGAATTAGTGCTCCTTACACTGTCAAACTCAATGTAGCATTCTACATCTCCCCCACTTCAGTATCACTCATTATTATTCATTACCACTGAGCTCACTGTATGCGTGTGCCGGTTTACGGTCATTAGGTCGACCGTCATTGCTTGGATGACATGGTCTATACTGTAGGTCGACATGGAAAAAGGATGACATAATCTGTTCACAATTTATTTCATTATTTCAACTTTTTCATACTTTACGATCCACGTGGACTACAACTCATACTTGCCTACCCTCCCGGAATGGGCGGGAGGCTCCCGAAATTCGGGTGACCCTCCCGGCCCCCCGGAAGAGCAGGCAAGTCTCCCGATTTCAGGGGCCACCCCCTGCCCGGCCGCCCACTTAGCGTCATCATAGCCACGCCCCCTGCTGTATAATGCCGGTAATAGCGGCATTACACAGCGGGGGCGTGGCTTACATGAGGCGTCCAGCAGCCACGCCCCTGTTCCGCCTCTGACCCACCCCCGTTACGCCTCTGACCCGCCCCCTCACTACGTCACCACACTGCCCGCCTGCCCTGCTGAGCCGACCAGCTGCTCTCTCCCGGGGAGAGCAGCCCAAAAGTCGGTAAGTATGCTACAACTGTGACTGGTAACCTGTGGCGAGCGCAGCGGTAGCGGAGCCAGGCACTTTGCCCGAAGCATGGCGAGGGGACACGGTGCACTAATTGGGGTTCCCGGTCACTCTGCGAAAAAAACGATACCCAAAAATGTCAATAGTACCATGTTGACCTTTTTTCATGACCTAGCACATGTCCACCTATAGACCATGTCCACCTATCAACACTGTCGACCAATAGTGGTCGACATAATGACTGTCAACCTTAGTGTGATGCACCCAATGACCGCTACCCCGTGTACCTAAGCACCTCCTCAGCCATTATTTACTGCTACAGCATTCAGTATGTGCAGTAATGTACTGTATCTAAGTGCACTGTACATTCCTTTTTGTACCCAGGGCATCAGCAGATAAGGTGGCGAAGGGCCCAGCAGCAGATAATGTGGCGAAGGGCCCGGCACCACTCTTTCACTGCCATACCGGGGACCAGCGCCACAAGCAGTAAGTCCTGTACTCTCTTTATTGTGTACTCTTGTCTTTCTACCAGTGGTTCCCAAACGTTTTTGAGTTACGGCAGCCTAGAGTATCAGAATTTTTTTCACGGCACCCCTAGTCCAAAAGTTTCTTATTGAGAAATTTAGAAAAAAAGAAATAAACAAAAGTAAAATGTGCTTATTCAGTACTGTATGTCATCCTTAGGTTCAATTACTGTATGTGGTGAGGGACAGGATTCACTTCTGATTGTCCAAATACTGTACTGTAATTTATGATTGGAAGACCCCAGCACTGATTTTGCCTATTACAGTGACCATAAATATTTGAATTGGTTCTTGATCCCCCCTGCAAGCGTCTATTTTTATTTTTGAGATTTACCAGTGTCTGTGAAACTGATCATAGATGTGCTAAATTTAGCAATTCTACGATCTGATCTGAATTAGGCCCCAGGTGCGATTTGCACCTTGTGAAATGTACACTAAACCATGAGGGGGTGAATGCTTTTGTTTGATTACTGCTGGGGACAATGGTAATGCTGTGGCCAATGTGTTTAATACAGGCACCCCTGGACCAATTCCTCCGCCGCCGGCATTTGCGCACCCGCCTCGTCCTGGTAAGACATTTTTGTTAAGTTAAGGCTCATTTCACCACTGTTTCTAACCTTATTCCCCACCCTGTGCCTCTTATCCTACACCTCCCGCTGTGCCTCAGCTTCCCCTTGTCTTTCAGCCTTTCTCTGCTCCTGTGGCTGAGCCTCCCCATGTCTCTGCTGTGCAACATCATGACGTCATGTAAACTGTGCTTTATAGGGTTCCTTGGGGGCCTGGTATAGTACAGTATTTACAGTAATTTATCTTTTTTCCCATAAAACAGGTACCGGCCAAGTTCCAGGACCAGGGCGCTATGGCCCGGACAACCTGACTAGGGGTACAGTCATAATAATGTTATTTTACATGCATACTGTTCATAAACTTTGATAAAGTGCTGTACAGTATACTGTACAGTACTCAACCTGTCTTACTGTTCTAATACTGTACATTGTTTTTTATTTTCACAGTCCAACTCCGGCGATTGGTCCTTATACTGAGGACAGTGGTCCGACAAATGTTTTTGTATATTTTACGTTGTTTATAAAAAAAAATATTTTTTTGTTTTTTTCCTTCCAGTTTTTTTATTAAAGTTTTTATATAATTTACAGTTATTTTGTGTTATTATAATTTGTGTTAGTTTCCACCTTAGTACACTAAGGGGGGTATTCAATGCCGGACAAGGGGGCCAGAAGGTTCTGAAAATGGGACTTTTCACACATTTTATAGGAGAAGTTGCTTTCTCGTATTCAACGGGGTCCCGCGTTGCTTGCCCCCCACCCTCCCGGCAAAACAAAAATGGCATGGTTCAGTGAGATACTGAACCAGTGAGCAGGGCCGGCTCCAGGCATGTTCCAATAGAGCGGCCGCGCAGGGCGCCACCCTTAATGGGCGCCGCACGCTGGCACCGCCATATTGGAGCCTGGAGCCTGGTCCTGTGTCAGTGTGCAGCTCCAGCTCCGTCCCCGGCCCGCCTCCGTGTCCCACTCCCAGCCAGCAGTCAGTGGCTGACTCTGTTCTGGGGGCGGGACTATGCAAAACTACTCAGTGCGCATAGCGCGCACTGAGTTTGGTCCGTTTAGTGCACCCAGCCGCCCACCCGCCGGAGACTGAGGGGAAGGAGAGCGCAGTGCTGCGCTCTCCTCCCCGTCCTCACAGCAGAAGCAGCAGCCGCCGCCGCCTCCTCCCGCCCAAGAGCCCAAGAGGACCATCGGAAGCAGCACCGCGGTGAGCAGCACTTTTTTTTGGGGGGGGGATACTGTGTGGGGACATGTGTTTCTGGGACTGGAGCCATATCTTGCACTGTGGGGCAGGTGTATCTGGCACTGGGGGGCATATCTGGCACTGTGGGGCATGTGTATCTGGCACTGGGGGCATATCTGGCACTGTGGGGCATGTGTATCTGGCACTGGGGGCATATCTGGCACTGTCGGGCATGTGTATCTGGCACTGGGGGCATATCTGGCACTGTGGGGCATGTGTATCTGGCACTGGGGGCATATCTGGCACTGGGGGGCATATCTGGCACTGTGGGGCATGTGTATCTGGCACTGGGGGGCATATCTGGCACTGGGGGGCATATCTGGCACTGGGGGCATGTGTATCTGGCACTGGGGGGCATATCTGGCACTGGGGGGCATATCTGGCACTGTGGGGCATGTGTATCTGGCACTGGGGGCATATCTGGCACTGGGGGGCATATCTGGCACTGGGGGGCATGTGTATCTGGCACTGGGGGCATATCTGGCACTGTGGGGCATGTGTATCTGGCACTGGGGGCATATCTGGTACTGTGGGGCATGTGTATCTGGCACTGGGGGCATATCTGGCACTGGGGGGCATATCTGGCACTGTGGGGCATGTGTATCTGGCACTGGGGGGCATATCTGGCACTGGGGGGCATATCTGGCACTGGGGGGCATGTGTATCTGGCACTGGGGGGCATATCTGGCACTGGGTGGCATATCTGGCACTGTGGGGCATGTGTATCTGGCACTGGGGGCATATCTGGCACTGGGGGGCATATCTGGCACTGTGGGGCATGTGTATCTGGCACTGGGGGCATATCTGGCACCGTGGGGCATGTGTATCTGACACTGTGGGGCAGGTATATCTGGCACTGGGGGCATATCTGGCACTGTGGGGCATGTGTATCTGGCACTGTGGGGCATGTGTATCTGGCACTGGGGGCATATCTGGCACAGTGGGGCATGTGTATCTGGCACTGGGGGCATATCTGACACTGTGGGGCATGTATATCTGGCACGTGGGGCATGTGTATCTGGCACTGGGGGCATATCTGGCACGTGGGGCATGTGTATCTGGCACTGGGGGCATATCTGACACTGTGGGGCATGTGTATCTGGCACTGGGGGCATATCTGGCACTGTGGGGCAGGTGTATCTGGCACTGTGGGGCATTTATCTGGCACTGTGGGGGCATTTTATCTGGCACTGTGGGCATTTATCTGGCACTGTGGGGGCATTTATCTGGCACTGTGGGTCATTTATGTAGCACTGTGGGGTCATATCTGGCACTGTGGGGGCATTTATGTAGCACTGTGGGGTCATATCTGGCACTGTGGGGTCATTTATCTGGCACTGTGGGGGCATTTATCTAGCACTGTGGGGGCTTTTCTGTATCTGGCACTGTGGGGGCATTTACCTGGCACTGTGGGGGGAATTTATCTGGCACTGTGGGGGCATTTATCTGGCACTGTGGGGGGAATTTACCTGGCACTGTGGGGACATTTATTTGGCACTGTGGGGGCATTTATCTGGCACTGTGGGGGCATTTATGTAGCACTGTGGGGTCATATCTGGCACTGTGGGGGCATTTATCTAGCACTGTGGGGGCTTTTCTGTATCTACATATCTGGCACTGTGTGGCCATTTATGTATCTGGCATTGCTGGGGGGCATGTTATGTGTTGCTGGCACTGCTGGGGGGCATGTCATGTGTAGCTGGCACGGCTGGGGAGCATATCATGTAGTGTGTGGCTAGGCAATGTGTCTAACGTGCTCTGCCTGGCGCAAAGTGTCTAACGTGCTCTGCCTGGCGCAAAGTGTCTAACGTGCTCTGCCTGGCGCAAAGTGTCTAGGAGGTTCTACCTGGTGCAGTGTGTATTAACTGCACTACTGTGTGGTGTAATGCGAATTGCCACTATTATGTGGCCACGCACCTTCCCCACGAAGCAACGCCCCTAAATTTTTGCTGCGCGCCTACGGCGCGCACTGTCCATGCTTTATCATGTAGGTAGGTGAGCAACAAGCATTACAGTATGTACATCATTTTGCCCTCCTAACTTAAAAATGTGCCCTCTCTGCCCTAAAAAGTGAACACTATCGTGTAGCTGGCACTGCTGGGGGGCATATTGTGTGTAGCTGGCACTGCTGGGGGGCATATCATGTCTATCTGGCACTGCACATTGTGTATCTGGCACTATACTGGAGACATTGTGTGTAGGGAACACTACTGTGGCTGTTATGTGTAAGGCTGCTAATTGTGTGCGTAGAGGGGGTGTGAAAACATATTTATTTATAGTCTAATAATATGACGTTATGAGGCCACGCCCACTTCCCAATAGGCCACGCCCACTTTTCCTGGAGAGCGCGCCTTCGGCGCGCGCATGGGGGGGGGGGGGGGCGCTTTTACATGTTTTCGCTCAGGGTGCTAGTAGGCCTGGAGCCGGCCCTGCCAGTGAGATACTGTGAGTCGCCTCGCTGGGGACTCACAGTCATTTTGCCTGCCGTTCTCGACTGTTTGCTGTCACCTATTGTTTTAGGCAAGAGCAAACAAGTGGACAGTCCCTCCGGCAGCTGCTGTACCCCCCGCATTAAATAGCGGCTGTGCTTCTGCTCCCAGGTGAGTGCCTGCTGTGTACTTTCTGTGCCATGTGCCTGCTGCTGGTGATCAGGCAGCTGCTGGCTGAGAGGAGGGGGCTGTCTGCTGCACATTGCCATAAAAGTAAACTATACACAAGTCCCATCTTTACCTGCGCTGGGGATCTAGTTTAATGTCTAGTTTAATGAAAGTCACAAGGAATTTAACTTCCTCTTACGTCCTAGCGGATGCTGGGGTTCACATTACTACCATGGGGTATAGACGGGTCCACCAGGAGCCATTGGCACTTTAAGAGTTTAAGAGTGTGGGCAGGCTGCTCCCTCTATGCCCCTCCTACCAGACTCAGTTTAGGAAATGTGCCCGGAGGAGCGGGTCACAGCTAGGGGAGCTCTCCTGAGCTTTCTTAGAAAAAGTTTACCAGGGTACCAGGGGGTTGTAGAAGGGAGGGGAGGCTGTAATTAGACTGTGTGTCCTATTAAGGAGCACAAGTCTGTGCTGATAAAAGCGCTGGTGTGGGTTGGCTCCAATCTCTGTCTCTCTCTTGCCATTCTTGGGGGGGAAACTCTGTCTTATCCATCCTGTGTGTGTGTGTGCTGTGTTTGCAGGTCACCTGTAGCCTCCAGGATTAATGGAGGATTTGGATACGATGGATAGGGATGACGTTGCATTGTACACTGCTCAAAAAAATAAAGGGAACACTTAAACAACACAATGTAACTCCAAGTCAATCACACTTCTGTGAAATCAAACTGTCCACTTAGGAAGCAACACTGATTGACAATCAATTTCACATGCTGTTGTGCAAATGGAATAGACAACAGGTGGAAATTATAGGCAATTAGCAAGACACCCCCAATAAAGGAGTTGTTCTGCAGGTGGTGACCACAGACCACTTCTCAGCTCCTATGTTTTCTGGCTGATGTTTTGGTCACTTTTGAAAGCTGGCGGTGCTTTCACTCTAGTGGTAGCATGAGACGGAGTCTACAACCCACACAAGTGGCTCAGGTAGTGCAGCTCATCCAGGATGGCACATCAATGCGAGCAGTGGCAAGAAGGTTTGCTGTGTCTGTCAGCATAGTGTCCAGAGCATGGAGGCGCTACCAGGAGACATGGAGGAGGCCGTAGGAGGGCAACAACCCAGCAGCAGGACCGCTACCTCCACCTTTGTGCAAGGAGGAACAGGAGGAGCACTGCCAGAGCCCTGCAAAATGACCTCCAGCAAGCCACAAATGTGCACGTGTCTACTCAAACGATCAGAAACAGACTCCATGAGGGTGGTATGAGGGCCCGACGTCCACAGGTGGGGGTTGTGCTTACAGACCAACACCGTGCAGGACGTTTGGCATTTGCCAGAGAACACCAAGATTGGCAAATTCGCCACTGGCACCCTGTGCTCTACACAGATGAAAGCAGGTTCTCAATGAGCACATGTGACAGACGTGACAGAGTCTGGAGACGCCAAGGAGAACGTTCTGCTGCCTGCAACATCCTCCAGCATGACCGGTTTGGCAGTGGGTCAGTAATGGTGTGGGGTGGCATTTCTTTGGGGGGCCGGACAGCCCTCCATGTGCTCGCCAGAGGTAGCCTGACTGCCATTAGGTACCGAGATGAGATCCTCAGACCCCTTGTGAGACCATATGCTGGTGCGGTTGGCCCTGGGTTCCTCCTAATGCAAGACAATGCTAGACCTCATGTGGCTGGAGTGTGTCAGCAGTTCCTGCAAGACGAAGGCATTGATGCTATGGACTGGCCCACCCGTTCCCCAGACCTGAATCCAATTGAGCACATCTGGGACATCATGTCTCGCTCCATCCACCAACGCCACGTTGCACCACAGACTGTCCAGGAGTTGGCAGATGCTTTAGTCCAGGTCTGGGAGGAGATGCCTCAGGAGACCATCTGCCACCTCATCAGGAGCATGCCCAGGCGTTGTAGGGAGGTCATACAGGCACGTGCAGGCCACACACACGACTGAGCCTCATTTTGACTTGTTTTAAGGACATTACACCAAAGTTGGATCAGCCTGTAGTGTGTTTTTCCACTTTAATTTTGAGTGTGACTCCAAAACCAGACCTCCATGGGTTAATAAATTTGATTTCCATTGATAATTTTTGTGTGATTTTGTTGTCAGTACATTCAACTACTGTATGTAAAGAACAAAGTATTTAATAAGAATATTTCATTCATTCAGATCTAGGATGTGTTATTTTAGTGTTCCCTTTATTTTTTTGAGCAGTGTATTTACGCAAGATTCTGCAGGTTTTATGGTAGAATCCATGAAAGACCTGGGTTCCATGGCTACGGGAATTTCTTCCATGTCTGTTTCATCTCGTCGGGGACTGTGGCTCCGCCAGTGGTCGGCCGACGCGGAATCCAGAAGAAGTGTGGAGTCGCTACCATATACAGGTCAGGCTCTCTTTGGGGAAGCTCTAGATGCGTGGATATCTACCGCTACAGCGGGTAAGTCTCCATATCTTCCCACAGCTGCACCTGCTCCGAAGAAATCCTTCTCCTCAGCTGCGCAGCAGTCCTTTCGGACGAACAAGAATTTGGTACCTACCGGTAAATCCTTTTCTCGTAGTCCGTAGAGGATGCTGGGCGCCCGCCCAGCGCTTTGTTTTCCTGCTGTTAATTGGCTCAGTACCACTTCGTTTAGTTGACTACTACATTGTTACTGGGTAAGTAATGTTTCAGCCGTTGCTGAATAGTTCAAGCTAGTTGTCTTGACGTGCCTTGTATGCGTGAGCTGGTATGAATCTCATCACTATCTGTGTTAAGTCCTTCTCTCGAAGTATGTTGTCTCCTCGGGCACAGTTTCTAGACTGAGTCTGGTAGGAGGGGCATAGAGGGAGGAGCCAGCCCACACTCTTAAACTCTTAAAGTGCCAATGGCTCCTGGTGGTAGTACCCCATGGTACTAATGTGGACCCCAGCATCCGCTACGGACTACGAGAAAAGGATTTACCGGTAGTTACCAAAATCCTATGTTTTCACCAGTCCACTGTATTTTCAACTTTCTCATTTCATTCAAGTCTCAGAACTCAGTATCCCAAAACATGTACTGTATGTACAAAAAGTTTTTACAATAAATATATTTTGTTTGAATTCATATCATTTTTTGGATGTCATTAATCCTAGAAAACAATGTATTGGTGAATTAAATATTGTATTATTATCACCCAAGATTGCATGCCAGAATGCAATCACATTGGCTGAATGTACTGTATCACCTGGGACAGGCAGGGTCATATCTAACAGTATACCTCTTATTAGGCTCAATCATACTGTATATACCCAAAATACAGTTGAAGGGATAAGCAAATATATTGGGCTCATTTATCAATGAGTGATACATTTCTCTGTGAGCGATACATTGCACCAGCCAATCAGCTCCTAACTGTCATGCTACAGACTGTTTTTGAAAAATGACAGTTATGAACTGATTTGCTGGTGCAATTTATCACTCACAGAGAAATGTATCACAAGGAGGGCTTTCTGTTTGCTAACAAATGTCATTTATAACATACAGTATTGTATGGCTGTCCCTCCCCCCCAGTCAAACACCATTTCTGCAGACACTACATTTCTAAACAATAGAGAAGAGTTAATCCACTTTATTCTGAATACACATTCACTGCTGCTAATTAAACAGTAGTATCTGTTAGAAACAGGTTTTGACTGGGGGGGCAGGGATAGCCATATTGTAAATTACATTTCTTAAAGCAACCAAAAAGGTTACTGCAGTGCATATGGAGTTTGTTCATGAATGAATGCACCACTTCGGATACAGCATACTGTACAGTATGTCATACAGTATCTCACAGTATACTCGTTATTAGGCTCACTCAGATACTGTATGTTTCGGAACGCCTTTATTTCTCTAACGTCCTAGAAGATGTTGCTGGCAACAGTCTCCCTGCTTCGTGGGACTTAAGGGGGGTACTCACGGAGCGATCGCTGCTTAAAATCTAAGCAATCTGACTAGATTGCTTAGATTTTAGGCATGATCGCTCCGTGTGTACCCCCCACAGTGATAGTGATGCGCAGCCCCGCGCATCGCTATCGCTGGTGCTAGATTGGCCTGCATGCAGGCCAATCTAGCAGGTTGCTGGGTGAACTGAGCGGCACCCCCGTCTCCCCTCGCACGCAAAGCGCACATCGCGCTGTGCTGAGCGGTGGGAGAGATGTGTGCTGAGCGGTTCGCTCAGCACACATCTCTCCCACATTGGCCTGTGAATACGGGGAGGAAGTAGGAACCAACTTCTCATTAAGTTCCATGGCTCTGCTTCCGCTGACAGGACACCATTAGCTCCTGAGGGTACTGAACATAGGCCAAGCCTGGCTAGCGCTCACTCCTGCAGCACTGCCGCCACCCACTAACAGAGCCAGAAGTCAGAAGGCTGGTGAGTATATTACCGGAGTCCTGCAGAGAGGGGATCCTCCGGTCATCCTGCTTCTGCATGTGACATGTTGTGAACATACAGTACAGTACTGTACAAATAATAATTATTTTATCTTCTTCCCACCATGCACTGAACTACTGTACATTTAGCAAAATTCATGCAAGAGAGAGGAATAAATTTGCAACGCACACCGCCAAATACAAATTATTATTATTATACTAAACAAAAACAAAACAAAATAAATTAATTTTAAAAATTATCCAAAATTCGATCAAATAATCTATTTGCTATCGACAGCAACTGGCGGATTCTCTGGAGTAGCACTGTAAAAAAAAAAAATGGACAGTATTAGAGCAGTAATACAGGTTGAGTTTTTGAACAGTATGCATGTAAAATTACATTATTATTATTATTATTATTATTACTGTACAGTACTGTATGTACTGAACTGTGTACACTAATGTTGGGTAAATACTAATAACAATGGATGGCACATCCAGCTGATACAGTAGGTACTGTAAGTGCACACACAGTTGTAGTACTGTAGTAATTATCAGGCCAATGATTCCAGCATGATGTCGCAACTGGGCATCCATTTGCATGTGTCCACCCAGTTGTGTGGTCAGTCACTGGCATGGCTGGACTGCCCATCTGGCATTTCTAGCACATGCCAGAAGGGTCGATGGGCAGGTGGGCCGATCCAGTCCCTAAGAGGCACAGGGTGCGGAATAAGGTTTAGAAATAGTGGTGAAATGAGCCTCAACTTAACAAAAATGTCTTACCGGGACGAGCAGGGTCCGCCGGTCCCGGTGAATGGGTCAGCGAACTGGTTGGGGAGGATGAGCCCGATGTCACCACGGAAAATGATGGAGCAGGCGATGCTGTGAAAAAAAGTGCACTGTCAGTTTAATAATGTATACTGCACATGTGGTGTTTTATTTAAATGACAGTAAAGAAGGTACAGTACAGTTTAGAACTCTGAGGTCTAGGTTTAGTGTTCTACCGTAGATCTCACGGGGCCCTAAACAAAATGAGACCTACAGGGCCCTAAGCAGATTCTTTGGTTAACTTGTTATACTGTAAATCCCCCACTGTGTACTGTAGTGTAGAGACAGTATTCTTAAAAGTTGGACACAGTACAGTCAGTAATGTATAGTACAGTAGTTCTTACATGGTAGTGCAGGAGTGTCGGGCCACTCCTCAGATTCCTCCTCTGGTAGTATGGGGGAATGCACTGTGGATAAAGAAATGATAGTAATACAGTACAGCATACAGAAATACTATACAATATCATACGGCAGCACATGTCAACACCAATAAAGTACAGTAAGAAGATTATTGATGCTGGAGACCAAAATTATGTTTACTGTCATGTAATAATCAGTGGCGTAACTACTGGTCGACATGGGCACATGGTCGACACATGAAAATGGTCGACACATGAAAGGTCGACGTGTGAAAATGTCGACATGAGTTTTTCACATTTTTTTTCTTTTGTGGAACTTTTCCATACTTTATAATCCACGTGGACTACGATTGGGAACGGTAATCTGTGCCGAGCGCAGCGGTAGTGGAGCGAGGCACCTTGGCCGAAGCATGGCGAGCGAAGCGAGCCATGCGAGGGGACGCGGTGCACTAATTGGGGTTCCCCGTCACTTTACGCAAAAAACGACACCCAAAAAAGTTAAAAAAACTCATGTCGACCTTTTCAGGTGTCGACCTTTCATGTGTCAACCATTTTCATGTGTCAACCATGTGTCCATGTCGACCATGTCAATGTCGACCAATAGTGGTCGACCTAATGACTGTCGACTATAACATGGTCGACCATTCATACCGGAACCACGGTAATGTAGCTATCCTACTCTACTTTGGACACCATGCGAAGAAAGGTACAGTACTGTACAGTATCCATACAGAAAGACAGGGGAAGACCAGCAGCGAGATTGCTTGACAACTACAGTATTACTGTATGTTGTACAGTATGTACAGTACTACGTATACTATCACACTATCAACACTGAGCCACTTGAGGGAAGATAAAAAATTCCTTAGGGCAGCAATCCATGGGGTCGTCATACTGTAAATCATCATTAACAACAGAACATGTTGTACATTACAGTGCAGTACTTACAGCCTGGGGGAGGCCTGGTGTACAGTAGGAAGAGAGGAAAGGCTGTATTGTCGGTGCACAAAATGGAGGAGTGACCTGATACTAGAGATGAGCGCCTGAAATTTTTCGGGTTTTGTGTTTTGGTTTTGGGTTCGGTTCCGCGGCCGTGTTTTGGGTTCGAACGCGTTTTGGCAAAACCTCACCGAATTTTTTTTGTCGGATTCGGGTGTGTTTTGGATTCGGGTGTTTTTTTCAAAAAACACTAAAAAACAGCTTAAATCATAGAATTTGGGGGTCATTTTGATCCCAAAGTATTATTAACCTCAAAAACCATAATTTACACTCATTTTCAGTCTATTCTGAATACCTCACACCTCACAATATTATTTTTAGTCCTAAAATTTGCACCGAGGTCGCTGTGTGAGTAAGATAAGCGACCCTAGTGGCCGACACAAACACCGGGCCCATCTAGGAGTGGCACTGCAGTGTCACGCAGGATGTCCCTTCCAAAAAACCCTCCCCAAACAGCACATGACGCAAAGAAAAAAAGAGGCGCAATGAGGTAGCTGTGTGAGTAAGATTAGCGACCCTAGTGGCCGACACAAACACCGGGCCCATCTAGGAGTGGCACTGCAGTGTCACGCAGGATGGCCCTTCCAAAAAACCCTCCCCAAACAGCACATGACGCAAAGAAAAAAAGAGGCGCAATGAGGTAGCTGTGTGAGTAAGATTAGCGACCCTAGTGGCCGACACAAACACCGGGCCCATCTAGGAGTGGCACTGCAGTGTCACGCAGGATGTCCCTTCCAAAAAACCCTCCCCAAACAGCACATGACGCAAAGAAAAAAAGAGGCGCAATGAGGTAGCTGACTGTGTGAGTAAGATTAGCGACCCTAGTGGCCGACACAAACACCGGGCCCATCTAGGAGTGGCACTGCAGTGTCACGCAGGATGTCCCTTCCAAAAAACCCTCCCCAATCAGCACATGATGCAAAGAAAAAGAAAAGAAAAAAGAGGTGCAAGATGGAATTGTCCTTGGGCCCTCCCACCCACCCTTATGTTGTATAAACAAAACAGGACATGCACACTTTAACCAACCCATCATTTCAGTGACAGGGTCTGCCACACGACTGTGACTGATATGACGGGTTGGTTTGGACCCCCCCCAAAAAAGAAGCAATTAATCTCTCCTTGCACAAACTGGCTCTACAGAGGCAAGATGTCCACCTCATCTTCACCCTCCGATATATCACCGTGTACATCCCCCTCCTCACAGATTATCAATTCGTCCCCACTGGAATCCACCATCTCAGCTCCCTGTGTACTTTGTGGAGGCAATTGCTGCTGGTCAATGTCTCCGTGGAGGAATTGATTATAATTCATTTTAATGAACATCATCTTCTCCACATTTTCTGGATGTAACCTCGTACGCAGATTGCTGACAAGGTGAGCGGCGGCACTAAACACTCTTTCGGAGTACACACTTGTGGGAGGGCAACTTAGGTAGAATAAAGCCAGTTTGTGTAAGGGCCTCCAAATTGCCTCTTTTTCCTGCCAGTATAAGTACGGACTGTATGACGTGCCTACTTGGATGCGGTCACTCATATAATCCTCCACCATTCTATCAATGTTGAGAGAATCATATGCAGTGACAGTAGACGACATGTCCGTAATCGTTGTCAGGTCCTTCAGTCCGGACCAGATGTCAGCATCAGCAGTCGCTCCAGACTGCCCTGCATCACCGCCAGCGGGTGGGCTCGGAATTCTGAGCCTTTTCCTCGCACCCCCAGTTGCGGGAGAATGTGAAGGAGGAGATGTTGACAGGTCGCGTTCCGCTTGACTTGACAATTTTGTCACCAGCAGGTCTTTCAACCCCAGCAGACTTGTGTCTGCCGGAAAGAGAGATCCAAGGTAGGCTTTAAATCTAGGATCGAGCACGGTGGCCAAAATGTAGTGCTCTGATTTCAACAGATTGACCACCCGTGAATCCTTGTTAAGCGAATTAAGGGCTGCATCCACAAGTCCCACATGCCTAGCGGAATCGCTCCGTGTTAGCTCCTCCTTCAATGTCTCCAGCTTCTTCTGCAAAAGCCTGATGAGGGGAATGACCTGACTCAGGCTGGCAGTGTCTGAACTGACTTCACGTGTGGCAAGTTCAAAGGGCATCAGAACCTTGCACAACGTTGAAATCATTCTCCACTGCACTTGAGACAGGTGCATTCCACCTCCTATATCGTGCTCAATTGTATAGGCTTGAATGGCCTTTTGCTGCTCCTCCAACCTCTGAAGCATATAGAGGGTTGAATTCCACCTCGTTACCACTTCTTGCTTCAGATGATGGCAGGGCAGGTTCAGTAGTTTTTGGTGGTGCTCCAGTCTTCTGTACGTGGTGCCTGTACGCCGAAAGTGTCCCGCAATTTTTCTGGCCACCGACAGCATCTCTTGCACGCCCCTGTCGTTTTTTAAAAAATTCTGCACCACCAAATTCAAGGTATGTGCAAAACATGGGACGTGCTGGAATTTGCCCATATTTAATGCACACACAATATTGCTGGCGTTGTCCGATGCCACAAATCCACAGGAGAGTCCAATTGGGGTAAGCCATTCCGCGATGATCTTCCTCAGTTGCCGTAAGAGGTTTTCAGCTGTGTGCGTATTCTGGAAAGCGGTGATACAAAGCGTAGCCTGCCTAGGAAAGAGTTGGCGTTTGCGAGATGCTGCTACTGGTGCCGCCGCTGCTGTTCTTGCGGCGGGAGTCCATACATCTACCCAGTGGGCTGTCACAGTCATATAGTCCTGACCCTGCCCTGCTCCACTTGTCCACATGTCCGTGGTTAAGTGGACATTGGGTACAGCTGCATTTTTTAGGACACTGGTGACTCTTTTTCTGAGGTCTGTGTACATTTTCGGTATCGCCTGCCTAGAGAAATGGAACCTAGATGGTATTTGGTACCGGGGACACAGTACCTCCAACAAGTCTCTAGTTGGCTCTGCAGTAATGATGGATACCGGAACCACGTTTCTCACCACCCAGGATGCCAAGGCCTCAGTTATCCGCTTTGCAGTAGGATGACTGCTGTGATATTTCATCTTCCTCGCAAAGGACTGTTGAACAGTCAATTGCTTACTGGAAGTAGTACAAGTGGGCTTACGACTTCCCCTCTGGGATGACCATCGACTCCCAGCGGCAACAACAGCAGCGCCAGCAGCAGTAGGCGTTACACGCAAGGATGCATCGGAGGAATCCCAGGCAGGAGAGGACTCGTCAGAATTGCCAGTGACATGGCCTGCAGGACTATTGGCATTCCTGGGGAAGGAGGAAATTGACACTGAGGGAGTTGGTGGGGTGGTTTGCGTGAGCTTGGTTACAAGAGGAAGGGATTTACTGGTCAGTGGACTGCTTCTGCTGTCACCCAAAGTTTTTGAACTTGTCACTGACTTATTATGAATGCGCTGCAGGTGACGTATAAGGGAGGATGTTCCGAGGTGGTTAACGTCCTTACCCCTACTTATTACAGCTTGACAAAGGGAACACACGGCTTGACACCTGTTGTCCGCATTTCTGGTGAAATACCTCCACACCGAAGAGCTGATTTTTTTGGTATTTTCACCTGGCATGTCAACGGCCATATTCCTCCCACGGACAACAGGTGTCTCCCCGGGTGCCTGACTTAAACAAACCACCTCACCATCAGAATCCTCCTGGTCAATTTCCTCCCCAGCGCCAGCAACACCCATATCCTCCTCATCCTGGTGTACTTCAACACTGACATCTTCAATCTGACTATCAGGAACTGGACTGCGGGTGCTCCTTCCAGCACTTGCAGGGGGCGTGCAAATGGTGGAAGGCGCATGCTCTTCACGTCCAGTGTTGGGAAGGTCAGGCATCGCAACCGACACAATTGGACTCTCCTTGTGGATTTGGGATTTCGAAGAATGCACAGTTCTTTGCTGTGCTGCTTTTGCCAGCTTGAGTCTTTTCATTTTTCTAGCGAGAGGCTGAGTGCTTCCATCCTCATGTGAAGCTGAACCACTAGCCATGAACATAGGCCAGGGCCTCAGCCGTTCCTTGCCACTCCGTGTGGTAAATGGCATATTGGCAAGTTTACGCTTCTCCTCCGACAATTTTATTTTAGGTTTTGGAGTCCTTTTTTTTCTGATATTTGGTGTTTTGGATTTGACATGCTCTGTACTATGACATTGGGCATCGGCCTTGGCAGACGACGTTGCTGGCATTTCATCGTCTCGGCCATGACTAGTGGCAGCAGCTTCAGCACGAGGTGGAAGTGGATCTTGATCTTTCCCTAATTTTGGAACCTCAACATTTTTGTTCTCCATATTTTAATAGGCACAACTAAAAGGCACCTCAGGTAAACAATGGAGATGGATACTAGTATACAATTATGGACTGCCTGCCGACTGCAGACACAGAGGTAGCCACAGCCGTGAACTACCGTACTGTACTGTGTCTGCAGCTAATATAGACTGGTTGATAAAGAGAAGATGTCTATGTAACTATGTATGTATAAAGAAGAATGAAAAAAAACCACGGTTAGGTGGTATACAATTATGGACGGACTTCCTGCCGAGTGCAGACACAGAGGTAGCCACAGCCGTGAACTACCGTACTGTACTGTGTCTGCAGCTAATATAGACTGGTTGATAAAGAGAAGATGTCTATGTAACTATGTATGTATAAAGAAGAATGAAAAAAATCCACGGTTAGGTGGTATTACAATTATGGACGGACTGCCTGCCGAGTGCAGAGACACAGAGGTAGCCACAGCCGTGAACTACCGTACTGTGTCTGCTGCGACTGGATGATAAATGATATAAAAAATATATATATATCACTACTGCAGCCGGACAGGTATATATTATATATTATATAATGACGGACCTGCTGGACACTGTCTGTCAGCAGAATGAGTTTTATTTTTATAGAATAAAAAAAAAAAATCACACAAGTGAAGTCACACGACGAGTGTTTAACTTTTTCAGGCAATCACAATATAAGTATACTACTAACTATACTGGTGGTCAGTGTGGTCAGGTCACTGGTCAGTCACACTGGCAGTGGCACTCCTGCAGCAAAAGTGTGCACTGTTTAATTTTAATATAATATGTACTCCTGGCTCCTGCTATAACCTATAACTGGCACTGCAGTAGTGCTCCCCAGTCTCCCCCACAATTATAAGCTGTGTGAGCTGAGCAGTCAGACAGATATATAATATATATAGATGATGCAGCACACTGGCCTGAGCCTGAGCAGTGCACACAGATATGGTATGTGACTGACTGAGTCACTGTGTGTATCGCTTTTTTCAGGCAGAGAACGGATATATTAAATAAACTGCACTGTGTGTCTGGTGGTCACTCACTATATAATATATTATAAAGTAAACTGCACTGTCCTCACTAGTAAACTCTAGAGATGAGCGGGTTCGGTTTCTCTGAATCCGAACCCGCCAGAACTTCATGTTTTTTTTCACGGGTCCGAGCGACTCGGATCTTCCCGCCTTGCTCGGTTAACCCGAGCGCGCCCGAACGTCATCATGACGCTGTCGGATTCTCGCGAGGCTCGGATTCTATCGCGAGACTCGGATTCTATATAAGGAGCCGCGCGTCGCCGCCATTTTCACACGTGCATTGAGATTGATAGGGAGAGGACGTGGCTGGCGTCCTCTCCGTTTAGAATAGATTAGAGAGACACTTGATTTACTAATTTTGGGGAGCATTAGGAGTACTCAGTACAGTGCAGAGTTTTGCTGATAGTGACCACCAGTTTTATTTATAATCCGTTCTCTGCCTGAAAAAAGCGATACACAGCACACAGTGACTCAGTCACATACCATATCTGTGTGCACTGCTCAGGCTCAGGCCAGTGTGCTGCATCATCTATTATCTATATATAATATTATATATATCCGTCTGACTGCTCAGCTCACACAGCTTATAATTGTGGGGGAGACTGGGGAGCACTACTGCAGTGCCAGTTATAGGTTATAGCAGGAGCCAGGAGTACATAATATATTATATAGTGAGTGACCACCAGACACACAGTGCAGTTTATTTAATATATCCGTTCTCTGCCTGAAAAAAGCGATACACACAGTGACTCAGTCAGTCACATACCATATCTGTGTGCACTGCTCAGGCTCAGGCCAGTGTGCTGCATCATCTATATATATTATATATCTGTCTGACTGCTCAGCTCACACAGCTTATAATTGTGGGGGAGACTGGGGAGCACTACTGCAGTGCCAGTTATAGGTTATAGCAGGAGCCAGGAGTACATAATATTATATTAAAATTAAACAGTGCACACTTTTGCTGCAGGAGTGCCACTGCCAGTGTGACTAGTGACCAGTGACCTGACCACCAGTATATATAATATTAGTAGTATACTATCTCTTTATCAACCAGTCTATATTAGCAGCAGACACAGTACAGTGCGGTAGTTCACGGCTGTGGCTACCTCTGTGTCGGCACTCGGCAGCACGTCCATAATTGTATATACCACATAACCGTGGTTTTATTTCTCTTTCTTTATACATACATACTAGTTACGAGTATACTATCTCTTTATCAACCAGTCTATATTAGCAGCAGACACAGTACAGTGCGGTAGTTCACGGCTGTGGCTACCTCTGTGTCGGCACTCGGCAGCCCGTCCATAATTGTATATACCACCTAACCGTGGTTTTTTTTTCTTTCTTTATACATACATACTAGTTACGAGTATACTATCTCTTTATCAACCAGTCTATATATTAGCAGCAGACACAGTACAGTGCGGTAGTTCACGGCTGTGGCTACCTCTGTGTCGGCACTCGGCAGCCCGTCCATAATTGTATATACCACCTAACCGTGGTTTTTTTTTCTTTCTTTATACATACTAGTTACGAGTATACTATCTCTTTATCAACCAGTCTATATATTAGCAGCAGACACAGTACAGTGCGGTAGTTCACGGCTGTGGCTACCTCTGTGTCGGCACTCGGCAGCCCGTCCATAATTGTATATACCACCTAACCGTGGTTTTTTTTTCTTTTATACATACATACTAGTTACGAGTATACTATCTCTTTATCAACCAGTCTATATATTAGCAGCAGACACAGTACAGTGCGGTAGTTCACGGCTGTGGCTACCTCTGTGTCGGCACTCGGCAGCCCGTCCATAATTGTATATACCACCTAACCGTGGTTTTTTTTTCTTTCTTTATACATACATACTAGTTACGAGTATACTATCTCTTTATCAACCAGTCTATATATTAGCAGCAGACACAGTACAGTGCGGTAGTTCACGGCTGTGGCTACCTCTGTGTCGGCACTCGGCAGCCCGTCCATAATTGTATATACCACCTAACCGTGGTTTTTTTTTCTTTCTTTATACATACATACTAGTTACGAGTATACTATCTCTTTATCAACCAGTCTATATATTAGCAGCAGACACAGTACAGTGCGGTAGTTCACGGCTGTGGCTACCTCTGTGTCGGCACTCGGCAGCCCGTCCATAATTGTATATACCACCTAACCGTGGTTTTTTTTTCTTTCTTTATACATACATACTAGTTACGAGTATACTATCTCTTTATCAACCAGTCTATATATTAGCAGCAGACACAGTACAGTGCGGTAGTTCACGGCTGTGGCTACCTCTGTGTCGGCACTCGGCAGCCCGTCCATAATTGTATATACCACCTAACCGTGGTTTTTTTTTCTCTCTTTATACATACATACTAGTTACGAGTATACTATCTCTTTATCAACCAGTCTATATATTAGCAGCAGACACAGTACAGTGCGGTAGTTCACGGCTGTGGCTACCTCTGTGTCGGCACTCGGCAGCCCGTCCATAATTGTATATACCACCTAACCGTGGTTTTTTTTTCTTTCTTTATACATACATACTAGTTACGAGTATACTATCTCTTTATCAACCAGTCTATATATTAGCAGCAGACACAGTACAGTGCGGTAGTTCACGGCTGTGGCTACCTCTGTGTCGGCACTCGGCAGCCCGTCCATAATTGTATACTAGTATCCAATCCATCCATCTCCATTGTTTACCTGAGGTGCCTTTTAGTTGTGCCTATTAAAATATGGAGAACAAAAATGTTGAGGTTCCAAAATTAGGGAAAGATCAAGATCCACTTCCACCTCGTGCTGAAGCTGCTGCCACTAGTCATGGCCGAGACGATGAAATGCCAGCAACGTCGTCTGCCAAGGCCGATGCCCAATGTCATAGTACAGAGCATGTCAAATCCAAAACACCAAATATCAGAAAAAAAAGGACTCCAAAACCTAAAATAAAATTGTCGGAGGAGAAGCGTAAACTTGCCAATATGCCATTTACCACACGGAGTGGCAAGGAACGGCTGAGGCCCTGGCCTATGTTCATGGCTAGTGGTTCAGCTTCACATGAGGATGGAAGCACTCAGCCTCTCGCTAGAAAAATGAAAAGACTCAAGCTGGCAAAAGCACCGCAAAGAACTGTGCGTTCTTTGAAATCCCAAATCCACAAGGAGAGTCCAATTGTGTCGGTTGCGATGCCTGACCTTCCCAACACTGGACGTGAAGAGCATGCGCCTTCCACCATTTGCACGCCCCCTGCAAGTGCTGGAAGGAGCACCCGCAGTCCAGTTCCTGATAGTCAGATTGAAGATGTCAGTGTTGAAGTACACCAGGATGAGGAGGATATGGGTGTTGCTGGCGCTGGGGAGGAAATTGACCAGGAGGATTCTGATGGTGAGGTGGTTTGTTTAAGTCAGGCACCCGGGGAGACACCTGTTGTCCGTGGGAGGAATATGGCCGTTGACATGCCAGGTGAAAATACCAAAAAAATCAGCTCTTCGGTGTGGAGGTATTTCACCAGAAATGCGGACAACAGGTGTCAAGCCGTGTGTTCCCTTTGTCAAGCTGTAATAAGTAGGGGTAAGGACGTTAACCACCTCGGAACATCCTCCCTTATACGTCACCTGCAGCGCATTCATAATAAGTCAGTGACAAGTTCAAAAACTTTGGGTGACAGCGGAAGCAGTCCACTGACCAGTAAATCCCTTCCTCTTGTAACCAAGCTCACGCAAACCACCCCACCAACTCCCTCAGTGTCAATTTCCTCCTTCCCCAGGAATGCCAATAGTCCTGCAGGCCATGTCACTGGCAATTCTGACGAGTCCTCTCCTGCCTGGGATTCCTCCGATGCATCCTTGCGTGTAACGCCTACTGCTGCTGGCGCTGCTGTTGTTGCCGCTGGGAGTCGATGGTCATCCCAGAGGGGAAGTCGTAAGCCCACTTGTACTACTTCCAGTAAGCAATTGACTGTTCAACAGTCCTTTGCGAGGAAGATGAAATATCACAGCAGTCATCCTACTGCAAAGCGGATAACTGAGTCCTTGACAACTATGTTGGTGTTAGACGTGCGTCCGGTATCCGCCGTTAGTTCACAGGGAACTAGACAATTTATTGATGCAGTGTGCCCCCGTTACCAAATACCATCTAGGTTCCACTTCTCTAGGCAGGCGATACCGAGAATGTACACGGACGTCAGAAAAAGACTCACCAGTGTCCTAAAAAATGCAGTTGTACCCAATGTCCACTTAACCACGGACATGTGGACAAGTGGAGCAGGGCAGGGTCAGGACTATATGACTGTGACAGCCCACTGGGTAGATGTATGGACTCCCGCCGCAAGAACAGCAGCGGCGGCACCAGTAGCAGCATCTCGCAAACGCCAACTCTTTCCTAGGCAGGCTACGCTTTGTATCACCGCTTTCCAGAATACGCACACAGCTGAAAACCTCTTACGGCAACTGAGGAAGATCATCGCGGAATGGCTTACCCCAATTGGACTCTCCTGTGGATTTGTGGCATCGGACAACGCCAGCAATATTGTGTGTGCATTAAATATGGGCAAATTCCAGCACGTCCCATGTTTTGCACATACCTTGAATTTGGTGGTGCAGAATTTTTTAAAAAACGACAGGGGCGTGCAAGAGATGCTGTCGGTGGCCAGAAAAATTGCGGGACACTTTCGGCGTACAGGCACCACGTACAGAAGACTGGAGCACCACCAAAAACTACTGAACCTGCCCTGCCATCATCTGAAGCAAGAAGTGGTAACGAGGTGGAATTCAACCCTCTATATGCTTCAGAGGTTGGAGGAGCAGCAAAAGGCCATTCAAGCCTATACAATTGAGCACGATATAGTAGGTGGAATGCACCTGTCTCAAGTGCAGTGGAGAATGATTTCAACGTTGTGCAAGGTTCTGATGCCCTTTGAACTTGCCACACGTGAAGTCAGTTCAGACACTGCCAGCCTGAGTCAGGTCATTCCCCTCATCAGGCTTTTGCAGAAGAAGCTGGAGGCATTGAAGAAGGAGCTAAAAGGGAGCGATTCCGCTAGGCATGTGGGACTTGTGGATGCAGCCCTTAATTCGCTTAACAAGGATTCACGGGTGGTCAATCTGTTGAAATCAGAGCACTACATTTTGGCCACCGTGCTCGATCCTAGATTTAAAGCCTACCTTGGATCTCTCTTTCCGGCAGACACAGGTCTGCTGGGGTTGAAAGACCTGCTGGTGACAAAATTGTCAAGTCAAGCGGAACGCGACCTGTCAACATCTCCTCCTTCACATTCTCCCGCAACTGGGGGTGCGAGGAAAAGGCTCAGAATTCCGAGCCCACCCGCTGGCGGTGATGCAGGGCAGTCTGGAGCGACTGCTGATGCCGACATCTGGTCCGGACTGAAGGACCTGACAACGATTACGGACATGTCGTCTACTGTCACTGCATATGATTCTCTCAACATTGATAGAATGGTGGAGGATTATATGAGTGACCGCATCCAAGTAGGCACGTCACACAGTCCGTACTTATACTGGCAGGAAAAAGAGGCAATTTGGAGGCCCTTGCACAAACTGGCTTTATTCTACCTAAGTTGCCCTCCCACAAGTGTGTACTCCGAAAGAGTGTTTAGTGCCGCCGCTCACCTTGTCAGCAATCGGCGTACGAGGTTACATCCAGAAAATGTGGAGAAGATGATGTTCATTAAAATGAATTATAATCAATTCCTCCGCGGAGACATTGACCAGCAGCAATTGCCTCCACAAAGTACACAGGGAGCTGAGATGGTGGATTCCAGTGGGGACGAATTGATAATCTGTGAGGAGGGGGATGTACACGGTGATATATCGGAGGGTGAAGATGAGGTGGACATCTTGCCTCTGTAGAGCCAGTTTGTGCAAGGAGAGATTAATTGCTTCTTTTTTGGGGGGGGTCCAAACCAACCCGTCATATCAGTCACAGTCGTGTGGCAGACCCTGTCACTGAAATGATGGGTTGGTTAAAGTGTGCATGTCCTGTTTTGTTTATTCAACATAAGGGTGGGTGGGAGGGCCCAAGGACAATTCCATCTTGCACCTCTTTTTTCTTTTCTTTTTCTTTGCATCATGTGCTGATTGGGGAGGGTTTTTTGGAAGGGACATCCTGCGTGACACTGCAGTGCCACTCCTAGATGGGCCCGGTGTTTGTGTCGGCCACTAGGGTCGCTAATCTTACTCACACAGTCAGCTACCTCATTGCGCCTCTTTTTTTCTTTGCGTCATGTGCTGTTTGGGGAGGGTTTTTTGGAAGGGACATCCTGCGTGACACTGCAGTGCCACTCCTAGATGGGCCCGGTGTTTGTGTCGGCCACTAGGGTCGCTAATCTTACTCACACAGCTACCTCATTGCGCCTCTTTTTTTCTTTGCGCCATGTGCTGTTTGGGGAGGGTTTTTTGGAAGGGACATCCTGCGTGACACTGCAGTGCCACTCCTAGATGGGCCCGGTGTTTGTGTCGGCCACTAGGGTCGCTTATCTTACTCACACAGCGACCTCGGTGCAAATTTTAGGACTAAAAATAATATTGTGAGGTGTGAGGTATTCAGAATAGACTGAAAATGAGTGTAAATTATGGTTTTTGAGGTTAATAATACTTTGGGATCAAAATGACCCCCAAATTCTATGATTTAAGCTGTTTTTTAGTGTTTTTTGAAAAAAACACCCGAATCCAAAACACACCCGAATCAGACAAAAAAAATTCGGTGAGGTTTTGCCAAAACGCGTTCGAACCCAAAACACGGCCGCGGAACCGAACCCAAAACCAAAACACAAAACCCGAAAAATTTCAGGCGCTCATCTCTAGTAAACTCTCTCCACTCAGTCTCTACACTTCTACAGTAACAGTACTCCTCCTAGTCAGCTCCAGTAAATCTCTCTCAGTCTCTTATAATCTAAATGGAGAGGACGCCAGCCACGTCCTCTCCCTATCAATCTCAATGCACGTGTGAAAATGGCGGCGACGCGCGGCTCCTTATATAGAATCCGAGTCTCGCGATAGAATCCGAGCCTCGCGAGAATCCGACAGCGTCATGATGACGTTCGGGCGCGCTCGGGTTAACCGAGCAAGGCGGGAAGATCCGAGTCGCTCGGACCCGTGAAAAAAAACATGAAGTTCTGGCGGGTTCGGATTCAGAGAAACCGAACCCGCTCATCTCTACCTGATACCCACATCCACCTATATATTCATACAATTTTACTTTTATTGTTGTTATATTAAAATAGTGTGACAATAACTAACACACAAACTACAGGTATAGGTGAAACAGAGGTTAAAATTTAGACACATACAACACATACAAAAAGTGCATGAGAATAATAAATGTGATTGAAGATTAAAATGTGTGTCCACGTGTTTATTCTAATGCCCAGTTAGATATACGATTATTCTTTATTTAAACCAGTATATTAAATTGTTTGATTATCAGTAATTAATCTCCTAGATCACTAATTCATATATCGATTGCCGTATTTGTCCCACTCCTATAATAATGAAGGTGGCTGACAATATAATTCGGCTTATCTCGACCAATAATCATGTGTTAGTTGTCATACTTCCAGCACTCTCGTGATAGTACTGATAGTACTGATAATACAGTCTGTAATTATCCACACTGTATAATTCCTCTAGAGAATTATATCCTATATTACATGTTAATCCTTATACAACTGCTCAAATAGGATTCTTTGCAGATATACAGAGTGTCCAGGTCAAGGGTTTGACACTTGACCTGGACACTCTGTATGTGTATTAGGGGTGCTACTGCTGTGGGCTTTGTGTATGAGGGGCACTAATGTGTGTCATAACATGAATAAGGGACACCCCTACAGTACAGTATGTGGTGGAATGTGAATAAGATTGTGCTACTGTGCATCATAATTTTAATTGGGTATACTTTAGTTTGGCCACGCACCTTGATTTTTGAGACAACAGCCCTTTATTGGGGGTGCACCGCAGTAGCACCCCTAATACACATAATGCCCACAGCGGTACCACCCCTTATACAATGCCCACAGTAGTATTGCCCCTTATGCTATGGCCACTGTACTGTTAGTGCCCCTTATGTAGAGCCCATAAAAGAAATGCCCCCAGTAGTAGTGCCCTTTATGTCCCCAGGAGTGCCCCTTATGTCCCGCTTATAAAGTGACTCCTATGCAATGCCCTGCATCTCCCTGCTCGCCGTCTCCTGGGTTAGGTGAGCCGGAGGAGGTGGAACTGGTTCTGTCTCAAAATGGAACTGAAGGAACGCACTTCCACCCTGTTCTGGCTCACTTTAACCTCTGGACAATAGGGAGCAATGGAGTCTTTAGTGTGCAGCAGATAAGGCAGAGTAGAGGAGAGAGAGAGAGAAACATTACCTACTGTACATTACTTAAGTACTGTACTTACCTGACAAGAGAGGGAGGGTGCCACTGTGGCCTCCGTACTGTGAAAAAAACACATTATTTTAAAACCCTACACAATCATTCACCCCCCCCCCCCCAAAAAAAAAAAAACAACAACCTAAATTAGAGTTAGTTGAAACCAAGGACAGGGGCGGCTCAATGCACGTTCCATAGGAGCGGCAGTGGTGAGTATCTGGCAGTGCTGGGGGCATACAGTACTATTGCCCTTATTTATCAATGACTGATGCAGTAAACTGCTGAACAAAAACTTAACACGTGATAACTTGTGCAGGGGGGACTCAGTACACTGATTGGGGTTCCCGGTCACTGTTCGGAAAAAATTACACCAAAAAACATCAGAAACTCCTGTCGACCATTTGACCTGTCGACCTAGACCATTTGACCCTGACGACCTAGCATCCCGGTCGACCTACTTACTGTCAACCAATAGTGGTCGACCCAAACATTGTCGACCTTCCTACCATTGACTTTGCATACCACACCCATGAAAAAAGTGCCCTCTACATGATCGGCACCCCGCCCTAAAAAAATCCTAGAGTGAACACTACTGTAGTACATACTGTAGGTATCCGTTAAGATGGTCGACCATGTTAAGGTCGACAGTCATTAGGTCGATCACTATTGGTCAACAGTGACATGGACTCATTGTCGACACGTGAAAATGGTCGACACATGACAGGTCGGCATATGAAAAGGTCGACATGGCTTTTTTTTTTTTTTTTTAGATTTTTCAATTTTTCATCCTTTACCATCCACGTGGACTATGATTGGGTATAGTAACCTGTGCCGAGCGCAGCGGTAGCGGAGCGAGGCACCTTGCCCGCAGCATGGCAAGCGAAGCGAGCCATGCAAGGGGACGCGGTACACTAATTCGGGTTCCCCATCACTTTAAGAAGAAAACGACACCAAAAACAGTCCAAAAATCCATGTTGACCTTTTCATGTGTCGACCATTTTCATGTGTCGACCATGAGTCCATGTTGACCATGTCACTGTTGACCAATAGTGGTCGACCTAATGATTGTCGACCTTAACATGGTCGACCATTCATACCGGAACCCATACTGTACTGTAAAAATGTAATGACAGCAATAAATAAAATACTGTACTGTACCTCTATTGACCTTGGCCCTCAGTCTTTGCAGCCTCTGCGGTTCCCGTCTAACCAGGTCACGCCATCGCCTCTCCATAGATGTTATACTCCTCTCCCTGTGCACTGTAGACCGGATCTCTTCTCTGGCCCTGGCATATGCCTGGGATCTCTCCCTATCATCGGCCAGGGGCCTGTCAAGGTGGCGCACCAGGATGAAGAGCTCCTGCTTGGAAAACATTCTTGCCCTGTGCGCCATTTTGACAGTGAGCTCCGCAGGATGAGAAATACAGTCACCGCCCACAATGCGCGCACACTGAATTCGCTTCCCCGCTGCCCGCAATGTGTTGTACCCATAACGGATTTTATCCGGTGTCTGTGTACAAAACATAATGGAGCCCAGCGGGAAAGAATAAACAGACCAAATAAGTTTATTTCATAAAAAAATATATATATAAATAAATACATTAAAAAAAAATTCTAGTCTCGCCAGGTGTCTGTGTACAAAACATAATGGAGCCTTCCAAGATGTCACATTAATGACATAGAGATCCAGTGGCATTGTGCATTACATATTTAGGGCCATTTGAAGCAAATGAACCAGAATTGATGTCCGAAATGTACATGCTGTTTATGCTTCACCAATAAAAGATATTTTCCCCAATGTAACGACAATATTGATAGTGAACGTGTGCACCATGGTTGGGGTAGGTGCTTTGTTACAACGAGCTCAGCAGGAAAGAATAAACAGACCAAATAATTTTATTTCATTAAAAAAAAAATATATATATATATAAATAAATCCACAATTTTTTTTTTCTGGCCTCACCAGGATTCGAACACGGGATGCACGCATTGCAGGCGGACACTGTAACCGTTATGCCACTGCTGACCACGATATGAATAGGCACTCCAGGTAAATATATGATGTGTTGTGATGTGTTTTACTCTTAGTGAATGCGCGGCACCGTGCTTAACATGGAGCATTCGCCACCTAGCGGTGAAACTGTGTATTACATGGCGTGGGACACAACGCACACCATAACGTTATTACAACTCGCGATTCAGGACCCTAAATAGCTCGCTATGAGCAACGGTGTATGTGCCATTAAGTGTTGTCTGTGTCAGTAAGTGGTGTGTGTTTCAGTGTTAGTCAGTAAGTGGAATCTGTGTCAATAAGTGGTATCTGCCAGTAAGAGGTGTCTGTGTAGGTAACCAGTTCCTGTGTCAGTAAGTAGTGTCTGTGTCATGTGTGTATCAGTAAGGATTATCTGTCAGTAAGTTGTATCGGTGTCAGTAAGGGGTGTCTGTCATTAACTATGTATGTGCCATTAAGTGGTGTCTGCGTCAGTAAGTGGAATCTGTGTCAATAAGTGCTATCTATCAGTAAGTGGTGTCAGTGTAGGTAACCAGTTCCTGTGTCAGTAAGCAGTGTCTGTGTCAGTAAGCGATGTCTGTGTCAGTAAGAGATGTCTGTGTAGGTAAGATTATCTGTGTCAGTAAGTGGTATCTATGTCAGTAAGTGTGTGTGTCAGACAAGGTGTGTCAGTAAGTGTATTTTTTATGAGCAGCTTTGTAAATGCAATCCTTACTGAAAGAGGGCTACAGAGCCATGTTTGTTTCTCATTGTGTCCAAATAAAAGTGCATTTGTCTTCTCAAAAAAAAAAAAAATCATCAATGTCTTCAGGACACAAGTAACCCATTAGTAATTAAATTGTTCCATGAGACATAGCCTGGAACTAGTAAGCAATACAGCCACTTGAAGTGATTGCAATAGATTATCACAGGAGAATAATGGTTCTCACTTCTTAGACTACAAAGCGCTAAAATCATTTTGATCACAGCGATACAAAATCTCAATGCTCAGATCAAGCTTTTGGTGATATTATACACTAACACTAATCTATTAACAGTTCAATATGTGGACGTGCATTATCTCACTTACAGTAGTTCAAGCCCTGTAGAGGGCAGAAACAGCACGGTCACTACCCTGATGGCAACCCACACTTTTCTCCCTTGCTGAAGAGGCCCTGTTACTGACCTGGCCTAGTTTACTATTACTTTTAGCTGAACCCTTAGTTAAAACTTTTAAAAAATAAGTGTAATGAATGGTTAAACCATTGCACCTAGGCAAGTCTGTGTGTGTGGCTGCACACGACATAAGGGGTGATTCAGACCTGATCACTGGCCTGCTAAAATTGTTGTCCGGCAATCAGATAGTCTAAGGATCTAAGGGGGATAAACAAGATAGTTGAGAGCCAATTCCCCTGTAGTGCCCAATCCAGCTGTCATCCTCATGCAAATTCCCCCTACTGCGAAATTTTTCACTGTTATTGACCTCTGTTCTGCTTTCTTTTCTGTCCCTCTGCACCCTGACAGCCAATACCTCTTTGCGTTTACATACAGGGGAGTACAGTACACCTGGACTCGTCTCCCCCAAGGTTTCATTGACAGCCCGAGTATTTTCTCCCAGGCCTTGCATGACTGTTTACAATCCTTTCAACCTGAGAGTGGATCAGTACTAATACAGTATGTCGATGACTTATTGTTGTGTTCTGACTCACTCGAATCGTCCTTGAAAGACACGAAACAGCTTCTGTTTCATCTTTCCCATACGGGACACAAAGGAGGTCATTCCGAGTTGTTCGCTTGGTAAAAATCTTCGCATCGCAGCGATTT
Organism: Pseudophryne corroboree; assembly: GCF_028390025.1. Lineage (NCBI taxonomy): Eukaryota > Metazoa > Chordata > Amphibia > Anura > Myobatrachidae > Pseudophryne > Pseudophryne corroboree. The sequence continues at coordinate 119,761,526 of NC_086450.1, forward strand.
TCCGCTTAATGCGCATGCGCAATGTCCGCACTGCGACTGCGCCAAGTAAATTTGCTATGCAGTTAGGAATTTTACTCACGGTTTTTTCATCGTTCTGGCGATCGGAATGTGATTGACAGGAAATGGGTGTAACTGGGCGGAAACAGGCCGTTTTATGGGCGTGTGGGAAAAAACGCTACCGTTTCCGGAAAAAACGCAGGAGTGGCCGGAGAAACGGAGGAGTGTCTGGGCGAACGCTGGGTGTGTTTGTGACGTCAAACCAGGAACGACAAGCACTGAAATGATCGCAGATGCCGAGTAAGGTTGAAGTTACTCAGAAACTGCTACAAGGTGTGTAATCGCAATATTGCGATTACTTCGTTCGCAATTTTAAGATGCTAAGATTCACTCCCAGTAGGCGGCGGCTTAGCATGAGCAAATCTGCTAAAATCCGCTTGCGAGCGAACAACTCGGAATGAGGGCCAAGGTTTCAAAGGATAAGTTACAGTTGTGCTAGACCAGGGTAAAATATTTGGGACATTGCTTGACGCAAGGACTTAGACACCTCACCGCTGATCGAATACAGGCGATTCGCGACATGACTCTGCCACAACCCCAGCAACAGATCCGCACTTTTATTGGAATGTGTGGGTACTGCCGAAACTGGATTCCAGGGTTCTCCATACTGGCTTTACCTTTGAAGAGATGGTCTCTTCGAACAAACCAGATCGGATCTCGCACACAGATGAGTCCGAATTGGCATTTGAGAGACTCAAACAGTGCCTATCACAGGCACCTGCATTAGGTATGCCAGATTATGGGAAACCCTTTGAATTGTACGGTACGGAAAAAGTGCTGGGTGTGCGGCAGGTGTCCTAACCCAGAGACATGGTGATGCCAGCAGGCCGGTAGCTTACTACAGTGCACAGTTGGACACCGTAGCGCGGTCTCTCCCCACATGCTTGCGAAGTGTTGCAGCGATAGCTTTGCTAGTAAGTAAAAGCGAAGACGTAGTGTTAGGACACAACCTGACCATCCATACACCTCATGCTGTATCAGCCTTACTGAACTCTGCCCAAACCAGACATGTCTCATCCGCGAGGTTTACAAGGTGGGAATTAGCATTAATGGCCCCTGTAAACATCACCATAAAGAGATGCAGCACACTAAATCCTGCAATTTATCTGCCAAGTGTGCCTGGACAGGCACAAAGGGTGGAGGATGAGAATGATGGTGAAGGAGGATTTAGTGCAGACACTGATACGCATGATTGTATGGAATACCTGAATCAGACTTTCACCGCGAGACCTGACATTAGTGACAAGTTACAACCCATAGGAAGGCGTAGATTTTACCTTTTACACTGATGGTAGTTGCCACAGACAGACGGACTCGGGAGACCTGTGCACTGGATACGCAGTTGTAGACGACAGAGGTATCATAGAAGCTGAACCCCTGGGCCCACCGCACTCAGCACAAGTTGCTGAGCTGGTCACCCTAACCAGAGCGTGTGAATTGGCCAAGGGTAAGTCAGCTAATATGTACACAGATTCTAGGTATGCCTTTGGAGTGGTGCATGATTTCTGGGCCCTATGGCGTCTCAGAAATTTCATGACGGCAGCTGGCACACCTGTAGCGCATGCGTCCCACATAAAAAGGCTTCTAACAGCGATACAAGAACCAGACAGAGTGGCTATTATCAAGTGCAAAGCACACACTTACAACCAAGACCCAAACTCACTTGGTAACAGCCGGGCAGACGAAGCTGCTAAATCAGCAGTCAGCACCCCCATACAAACAAACATCACATCACTGATGACATTCAACAATATCAACACACAAAAATTAATTGAAATGCATAATTTGTGTTCTCCACAGGAAAAGGCGGTCTGGAGGTCAAAGGGGTATGGCCAAGAGTCCTCAGGACTCTGGACAGGTGGACACGGTAAGCCAGTGGCCCCCAGAGCATATCTTCCAAGCTTAGCTGAGGCGGCACACGGTCTGACTCATCTGGGTAAAGAGGGTATGTGTAAGCTGGTGAGAGCCTACTGGTGTGCGCCAGGATTCTCTTCTCATGCAGGTAAGAGAGCAATGACATGTCTTACTTGCTTGAGGAAGAATATTGAAAAGTCAATACCAACAGAGCCATCCCATATCCCTCCTACAGACGGACCTTTTCAGGTAATATAAATCGATTTCATACAGTTACCACCGTGTAGGAATTTAAAATATGTGTTAGTCTGTATTGACGTATTTTCAAATTGGGTAGAAGCGTTCCCTGCTGCCACAAATACTGCTACGTTCACTGCAAAGAAAATTGTGCAGGAATTTGTGTGTAGATATGGTATCCCCAGAATAATTGAAAGCGATAGGGCAGACATGAAAGAAAGGGAGTTTAGAGGAAATCCCTGCGCTCTAAGAGCTGCTATAGTGGGTGTGAACCTGAGTATATCACCAATTATACTCCAAAGGTTATATGAAAAAGGAGGTTGTGGTACACACACTCAGTAGCGCTACATATACAGATGGAATTATAACAATAATAATAAATGATAAAAAAGAAAGTTCTTATATATATCCGGATAGTCTTCCCGACGTGTTTTCTACTGAAGCAAGGCTTCCCAGCCGTCTCCGTCAGTTTGGGTCATAGGAGGGAAAACACCAAGAAAAGAGAAAAGAGTGGTCTCAGTTCTATTTCTCATTTGTTTAATTATATCAATATCAATGGAAGAGTCTATAATCTTCCTCTTTATGGGTGGTGTTCAGCTCTTAAACGTCTTATGGGGTCACCCTTGTGGTAAACAGTCAACTGCGTGCTCACAATTTTCTTACATAAAGCCTCGGAGACAACACTTATAAAGGTTTCTTTTCCCGTCACTTTTTATCAATATCAGAGAAGGAGGGGATGCTCACGTGTATGCTTACATCAAGGAAAGTGTAAATAAACCCATCAAGGTATCTTTCATCGGGCCAGATTCCTTCCGATCTTTCCTCGTGGTTCCCGAAGTGTAGTCACAGGAAATGAAGCAGAAGGAAAGTGGTTACTAGAGAAAAGTTCTCAGAGTGGAATTCCACCTATATGGGACAACCCTAAGTTTATGGGATTGTGCAGCAAGGTAAGTTTAAAGGACCACCTGTTCCGTGAACCCAGAATATAGGAATTGCTCACATGTATGCTTACATATAAGCAGTTATGGAAGTACATATAAAGGTATCTTTATCCCTGGTATTCAAATCTCATGTTTTAAAACATCATAACGGGTAATACGAAATGCTCACTTGTTCGCTTACATCAATACGGGTGATTCAAAGCACATAATGGTTTCTTTTCCCAGAGTCAGCGAAATTCACCATATTACCAGAAAAGTTAATAATATATAGGAGTCCTTGTGGTAAAAGCAATTCCAGCAATTTATTCCAATAAAAAACAAATGTACAAAAAATGAAAAGACTTCTAGGTACGATACCAGATGGATTTACCAGCCGTGGGAGGGAATAATATACCCGGGTTCCTCACCACTGGATAGCAGGGTATCGGTCCCAAAAAGTCAATCCCTATGTCCTTTCAGCTCCTGGAGCTGAAAGGACATAGGGATTGACTTTTTGGGACCGATACCCTGCTATCCAGTGGTGAGGAACCCGGGTATATTATTCCCTCCCACGGCTGGTAAATCCATCTGGTATCGTACCTAGAAGTCTTTTCATTTTTTGTACATTTGTTTTTTATTGGAATAAATTGCTGGAATTGCTTTTACCACAAGGACTCCTATATAATATTAACTTTTCTGGTAATATGGTGAATTTCGCTGACTCTGGGAAAAGAAACCATTATGTGCTTTGAATCACCCGTATTGATGTAAGCGAACAAGTGAGCATTTCGTATTACCCGTTATGATGTTTTAAAACATGAGATTTGAATACCAGGGATAAAGATACCTTTATATGTACTTCCATAACTGCTTATATGTAAGCATACATGTGAGCAATTCCTATATTCTGGGTTCACGGAACAGGTGGTCCTTTAAACTTACTTTGCTGCACAATCCCATAAATTTAGGGTTGTCCCATATAGGTGGAATTCCACTCTGAGAACTTTTCTCTAGTAACCACTTTCCTTCTGCTTCATTTCCTGTGACTACACTTCGGGAACCACGAGGAAAGATCGGAAGGAATCTGGCCCGATGAAAGATACCTTGATGGGTTTATTTACACTTTCCTTGATGTAAGCATACACGTGAGCATCCCCTCCTTCTCTGATATTGATAAAAAGTGACGGGAAAAGAAACCTTTATAAGTGTTGTCTCCGAGGCTTTATGTAAGAAAATTGTGAGCACGCAGTTGACTGTTTACCACAAGGGTGACCCCATAAGACGTTTAAGAGCTGAACACCACCCATAAAGAGGAAGATTATAGACTCTTCCATTGATATTGATATAATTAAACAAATGAGAAATAGAACTGAGACCACTCTTTTCTCTTTTCTTGGTGTTTTCCCTCCTATGACCCAAACTGACAGAGACGGCTGGGAAGCCTTGCTTCAGTAGAAAACACGTCGGGAAGACTATCCGGATATATATAAGAACTTTCTTTTTTATCATTTATTATTATTGTTATAATTCCATCTGTATATGTAGCGCTACTGATAGGGCAGACATGTCCAAACTGCGGCCCTCCAGCTGTTGAGAAACTACATATCCCAGCATGCCCTGAGACAGCTTTAGCATTCTCTGACAGCAAAACTGTGTCAGGGCGTGCTGGGATATGTAGTTTCACAACAGCTGGAGGGCCGCAGTTTGGACATGCCTGCGATAGGGGTACCCATTTTACAGGTGAAGTCTTTCAGGTTATGTGCAAACTGATGGGAATTAATAGCAAGCTGCATACTCCGTACCGACCACAGGCGAGTGCGAAGGTGGAGAGAATGAACAGCACTATTAAGAACAAGCTGAGCAAACTGATGGCTGAGACTGGATTGTTGTGGCCAGAAGCTTTGCCACTAGTATTGTACAGCATCAGAACCACTCCCAGGTCCCCCCTTAACCTGTCACCCTTTGAGATTCTTTTTGGCCGACAACCCCATGTAATGATAGACCCCCAGGATGATTTGAAATGCAATAACCAAGTGACTGTGAAATATTTGGTTAGGATGAGCCAGCAGCTGAGAAATCAAAATAGAAATCTAAAGCTGGTGATTCGTGACCTACCGAACAGTAATTGTCATGACATTGAACCTGGGGATTATGTAATGATTCGAAATTTTCTACACTCAGGTTGCCTCATTGACAGGTGGGAAGGACCGTACCAAGTCTTGCCAACCAGCACGACAGCATTAAAGGTTGCCGAAAGAGAGACTTGGGTCCACTCGTCCCACTGTAAGTAGGTCGCTGACCGGGAGAGAACCCGTGACAAAGAGCAGAGTGTAGAGAACATCGTATCACTGGAGTGTCTGTTCCGGGAAGATTGAGAGGCAGGACTGTTGAGACGGCACCTGAGCGCGGAGAACAACAAGACCAGAGGCGGTTGTCGCACCAGTTTTTCTTTTTTTTTCTCCATCTCCCCCTACCCTCCTTCTCTTCTTCTCTTTCTCCCCTCTTCTTGTCTCCCTTCTCTTCCCTTAACAAGATGGATCTACCCCAAGAGACTGCGTTTCGGGTTTTCCTGTTAATCCTGTTGTTGACCAGGACAGTCTGTTTCGGTGAGGGTCCCAGAGAGGTCGAGCAAGGATCTGGAATGGGTTCTGATGGCGAGGATGGATTTGTAGAATCTCAAGAGCAACACCTTACTCGAGCAAAGGCGAGTATCAGAAAGCGCTCTGGTAGTCAAGGAGCTCGGAGGCACTGTGAAGGGTTATTGTCTGAGGAAAATTGCATTTGTAGGAATTGTGAAAACATAGTCGAGGATGGGTGCATCCAGAGATGTCAGTCCAGCCTTAATATCAACATGGACCGTCATCCATTGAGTGATTACCACTCACTAGTGGGTAAGGTCTTAAACCAGACAGAATGCTGGGTGTGCTCACAAGTACCTCAAGTTCAGAGCAAGTCAGGATTAGTACCATACCCTTTAGCAATAGATGAGGTACTTGAATTACGGGGTGGGAGACCGGTGGACAAGAAATTCAATATTTCTAGTTTGAAGCTCTACCAGTATCATGTAGATAGATCCTTATTATGTTTCAATATTTCCAATTACCGAAAACCGGTAAATTGGGAAGTGACGTGGAATAACCAGACAATGACCTTTTCAAACAGAGCTGATAGGATACCCATAGACTCTGAACTTGTACGCCAAATAGCTAACAGTGGAAGGTATTTCCGGTATAGGTATACTCGAGGAAGCAAGACCATGTGGGTTGGAAAAGTATCACCAGGGTACTGTGCTCATATCATCCAGTCCGATACTTGTACTGAGCAGATGGGAGAACTAGGGATTGGGTTTTTCACTTGGAAAGTTTGTAATATGGTAATGTCATATTCTGTCCCCTATGTTCTCCCCGATGATGCCTATTTCATATGTGGGAGGAAGGCGTACAAGTGGCTTGCCCCGAGTTCAGAGGGATTGTGTTATATTGGAAGAGTACTGCCAGAGGTCATGACCATAACCCATGATAAGATGAAAGATGTTCACCGCAGTGCTCAGGCTCCTTATACTCATACTCACTATGAACACATCGTCAAGAGACACCTCATAGATAGGACAGAGCACGCAGCCTCTGATTTGATCCACGAATCCACCGGGATTCAATTCCTTCTCGCATTAGACATCACACGTACTGCCAGAGGAATTATAAATTATAGGTATATCCATGCGCAAGCGAACTTGATAGATAATATCACTGAGATGTATGATGACACCTTCACGTATGCGGGAAGGGAGTTACAAGCTTACAAGAAGGAACTGATCCAGCACAGGATGGTCCTAAATTATATCACAGCCGTGACGGGTGGGTACTGTGTTACTCTGGCAACTCAATATGGTGTGAAGTGCTGTACATATATCACGAACAGCATTGACGACCCCACGGAGATCATCGATCAAAAGATGGACGATATCTTGCAGTTGAAGTGGGAGTTCCGGAGGAGACACAACCTTACCCTGACGGCTGTGGGTAATGAGCTGACCGGCTGGGTCTCATGGTTGAACCCACGAAATTGGTTCTCAGGATTAGGAGAGTGGGCTCAAAATGTTATTATGAGTGTAGGGAAGTTTCTCCTTTGTATCCTGGGAGTCGTCATAATTATTGGCTTGATATTTAGGTGTGTTCGAATTCTGATGCGGAGCAAGCACGGCACAAATTTGATGAGTAAAAGGAGCGAGGGCATTGTTATAGCAGCAGATATAATTTACGACCCATCCATAGAGACAGTGTTATGATAAGGATTGCAAATGAATTCCATGGCCTGTTTCTTTCACCCGTTTTTCTTTTGTCTCCCCCTCTGCCCAGATACACCCATCCGGAAAAAGACATCAGCCCTACCCAAGAATGTTTATGTAAATGTTTATGTGAATGTATTTTAGATATGTGTCTTATTTTCATCTCTACAAACTTCAGTTAATGACACACATAGTCGACAGGTGATATCCACATATACTAGCACACACATATGTTCCCCCTCCATGTATCATCAACTAAATGTGCACCCCATTTGTTGGAACAAGAAGCCGAAAAGAGCTCGGTAGTGTTTGTCGGCCCACTTACAGACCCTTAATACGGGAAAAGAAGGATTTAATGTATACTTCGCAATACCTCAAAGCTTATTTAAAACATATACGGCACGATGATACATGCCCCACAGACATGGATTCATACATACATGCTTTTTACTCTCCCACTAGGTCATACATTTCCTACCTACCACTCTCACCCCGACCATCCAAATCTTCTGTAGATATTGTGTAGATATTTTTCTGTTTAGTGATTAGATAGTGGCAGTTATTGGCGACTGCCAAAGGGTGGACTGTCAAAGTCGAAAAATATTGCAGTACACACATCACGTACAAACAACACACAGATGGCCTCCGCGCGTGTACTTGTTCTGCTGTGCGTGCACATATTCGCAATTTGCGTATGGTGGCTCCCGCGGTCGTGCACATCAGCGCGTGGTATGGGTATTTACGGTAGAGTTTGTGAACACATGGAGAGCTATCAAAACACATTACATATTTAATCCAAATAGTGCACAATGTACACATAGTCCCCCTGCACCACACCAGAAAGTAACAACAGTTTAAATGATTCCAGAACAAAGGGATTCACCTTTACAGGATAAGAGGGGACAGACTAAGGTTATAAGGTGGTGTTTGGTATCCAGCTGTAGGGTATTTTAAGGGTAACATTCCGGTGTTGGTCTGCGGAAGATCGCATGTTCCTGTGGATAGTTATGTGCAGAAGCAGAATATAGATATAAACTGTATTTACTGTATATTAAGTATGCGGCGGGAATCCAGAGGAGACCACCCACAAGAGCAGTTGGGAAAGACATCGCCTACCTTTTCAAATCGACATATGACCTCTCCTGTACTGTAAAAGTGCATTCCTGTGTCCAATGGACAAAGGGATTACAGTATCCATTGTATTGCTTTTGGAAGAATTGTATAAAAAAAGCCTGCTGCAGCCTGGCCTGGCACAAGACTCACAACGTTATCTATTAGATGACGGAGGACCGGACCGGGAAGCGCACGCGAATATACTCACGTATGTACATTGACTGTAGCCATTTACTCTGTTATATTGTATTGTATTATTTGTATTGTAACCCCCTTTCAGCAATAATCCACTGTGCTGTCGGAACCCAGCGGTAAAATCACAATTGGTGTCGTGTCCTCATTGCCCTGCTAAGGTTTAAAGTGTTTTATCATTGCATTGCATTATTGTAAAGGGTTAAAGTGTATCTCTGGGTGTGTGCGCGCTGTGTGTACTTTGTACCCCCAGCGCGGCGTTTGTACGCAAAGTTCGTACAGTGATACGGGACTCCGTACGCAAACAGTGTATAAAGTACGTAGCGTGTGTACTAAGGTTAGCGGCTGCAGCGGCTCCATGGTAAAAGTGTATTCTAAGTGTGTGTAAGGTATAGCTTTCATTCCTGTAAGATAATCAACATTATCACCACCAACCCAGGACACCCCTGGAAGTGCTCCAAGGCGCCCCAGTGTGCCACAGCACCCAGTTTGGAAACAACTGGTTTAGTGTGAAAACAATAAAAACAAGTCCTATCAAAGTCCAACCTTCAAGCCATTTAGTACACTACCACCACCCCTTTCTTTTTTCTCCTGTAATACTGTTCGTTATATCTCCGTTTATGACTGTTACTGCCTTTATTACTTTATTATTTGTCAAACTTCTGTGCTTGAAACTTTTTACTACGTTGTCTGAAGTCTCATAGATATGTATTTTGTTCTTGCTAAAATCCAACGGGAAGGTGTAAAGTGCGTCCCATAATATGTGTGATGACAGGACCCAGGTCATCAGAGGTGGCAGAGAATTCAAATATTTTGTGGTGAGGAAAAGGTTTAGTGTCCTCCCACAAAGTAGGCACTCTGCACCAGTGGCGTAACTAGAAATTTTTCTCCCCCAAGCCAAAAAATTATTCCCCCCTCCCCCCCAATCCCCAATCCCCCATAATTGGCACTAGTTAAGGGACAAATATGCGCGCGCCGCAAAAAGGGGTGTGGTTTCAGTGAAATAGGCGTGGCTTTGCATAAAGGGGTGTGGCATTGCAGGAAAAGACTACCTTATACCCCAGTTTTGCAACCTGCACGCCCAGACGTTAGCCACCACAGGAAAGAAAAATAATACTGATTCATGCCCCTTACATTATTTGTCATTATTCCTCCTTATAGTAATGCCCAGTATACAATATGCCACATACTGCAATGGCCCTTAGACATTATGCCACACACAATAATGCACATGACACAATATGCACACACCGTAATGCCCCCGCACATTATGCCACACACCGTAATGCCTGTGACACATTATGACAGGAATCGCAATGCCCGTTATACATTATTCTACACACTGCAATGCCCCTGATACATTATAGCACATACAATGTCTGTGACACATTATGACACACACCGCAGTGACCCTGAGACATTATACCACATACCACAATGCCCGTGATATCGTATACAACACACCGTAATGCATGACACATTATGACACACACCGCAATGTCCGTGATACATTATGCCACACACTGCAATGACCCTGAGACATTATACCACATACCACAATGCCAGTGATATAGTATACCACACACCGTAATGCCTGTGACACATACCACAATGCCCGTTATACCCTATGCCACACACCGCAATACCCGTTATACATTATGCCACACTGCAATGCCCCTGAGACATTATACCACATACCACAATGCCCGTGATATAGTATGTCACACACCGTAATGCCTGACACATTATGACACACACCGCAATGACCCTGAGACCAGTACCGGATCTTGCCACGGGCAAGCAGTACTTTTGCCAGGGGCGCCGCCTTCCGGAGGGCGCCGGCGCCCTCCGGAGGGCGCCGCACCATGGCAAGATCCGCCACTGTGCCCTCTGCAGTGCCCCCCGCTGTGCCCGCCGCTGGTCCCCCGCTTTGAAGGGAACCAGACGCTAAGCGTCTAGTTTCCCTTCATGGAGAGGACTGTGCGGTGCGCGATGACGTCATCGCGCACCGCACAGCAAAGGTCCTCTCCATGAAGGGAAACTAGACGAAGCGTCTAGTTTCCCTTCATGGAGAGGACCTTTGCTGTGCGGTGCGCGATGACGTCATCGCGCACCGCACAGCATAGTGGCAGAGACACTAGGGGTCATAATTGACCTCTAGTGTCTATGCTGTGCTATGGGAGAGACGTAATGACGTCTCTCCCATAGATCCGAGGACAGACACAACCATCCGAGTCCAGGAGAAGAGCGGCGCCAGCGGAGGAGGAGGTCTGGAATCAGGAGCGGGGATTGTAAGTATACTTTTATTTATTATTATTTTTTTTTCAGCTGCGCTACAGGGGGCACAAATGGGGGCGTAACTGACCACGCCCCCATATGAAGCCACGCCCCCATTTTTGCCCGGGGCGCCACAAGGGCAAGATCCGGCCCTGCCTGAGACATTATACCACATACCACAATGCCCGTGATATAGTATGCCACACACCGTAATGCCTGTGACACAATATGACACACACCGCAATGTCTGTGATACATTATGCCACACACCGCAATGCCCATTACACATTAAGTCCTACAGTAAGGCTTCTAATTACTTTTAAATTACATGCTCGTTGCCAGGGGTTTCATGCTCTTGGGTCCATGCATGGTGCCAGGGGTTTTTATGCTCAGGGTGTCATGCTCGTTGCCAGGGGTTTCATGCACTGGGTGTCATGCTCGTTGCCAGGGGTTTCATGCACTGGGTATCATGGTTGTTGCTAGGGGGTAGTGCTTGTTGCTAGGGCTGTGCTCCCAGTGCCACATATGCCCCCAGTGCCAGATATTCCCCCACAGTGCCAGGTACTCACATGCCCCCAGTGCCAAATATAGCCCCCCCCCCCATGTGCCAGGTACACATATACCCCCTCAGTGCCACATATGCCCCCAGTGCCAGATATTCCCCCACAGTGCCAGGTACTCACATGCCCCCAGTGCCAAATATAGTCCCCCCCATGTGCCAGGTACACATATACCTCCCAGTGCCATATATGCCCCCCGTGCCAGATATTCCCCCACAGTGCCAGGTACTCACATGCCCCCAGTACCAAATATAAGCCCCCCCTCATGTGCCAGGTACACATATACCCCCCCGTGCCACATATGCCCCCTCAGTGCCACATATGTCCTCCTCCCCCTGTGCCGCATATGCTCCCCCAGTGCCCCCCCCCTGCGCTTCCCAGCCGTTTTGTGATGGAGGGACACGGAGGGCACAGCGCGCGCCTCTCCTGTGTCCCTCCTGGGTCTCCGGCGGGTCTGTTAAAGGAAGTGCTGGTTCGTGAGCCAATCAGAGCTCACGAACGGGACACAGGAGAGGCGCGCGCTGTGCCCTCCGTGTCCCTTCAACACAGCAGCGGAGGGAAGGAGGGGGAGGAGACTGCAGATTGACATGCAGACGCTCGACCGCATGTCAATCTGCGCTAAATCAGTGGCGGTGCCCCCGCAGCCCCTCGCCCCCAAGCCACCGCGAGGGCTGCGGGGGCAGTAGTTACGCCACTGCTCTGCACCTATTCTGAGGGCAGCAAGGAATGCCCCCACTTTCCTCCCATCAGCAGCTGCAGGTGTTTACAACTTGCAGGTGCTGATAACTATTGGCCTAATTCAGCATGGATCGCTATTGAGAGAAATGGCAAATCAAGCGATTATCTAACGACTGCGCATTCACAGCACTCGCATTGCGCACGCGTGAGGGGTAATAGCAATAGTAAATGCATACTGCTTATAATAGCAATGTAGCCGCTGTTTGACTGACAGGAAGCCGGCGTTTCTGGGCGTAAACCTGCCATTTTCTGGGTGTGTCAGAAAAACCGCAGGCGTGCCCAGGCCTTTTTAGGGAGGGTCTCTAACATCAGTGCAGACCACTTCCAGGCCGTCTCAGTCGCAGATTAGTGGCAGCCTTAGGCCTACTTACATTTGCTCAGACGGCAAAGTTTCTTCGATGTTCCGGGAATTGCGTATGCATCTGCGAGTGTATAGCAGAGTTGCCTACCCTCCCTCATTCTGCAAGAGACTCCCTGAAATAGCAGCAATTTCCCTGAATCCCTGAATGGTCCAGCAATCTCCCTGATTTTACCTTACCCCCATTATATAGCTGTTACATTCTTGGGGAAAAGATAAATTAGAGATATATACATTCAAATGGGATCATCAGTGCCATTTCCCTGTATTGATTATAAGGCACAATGGGCAGATGTATTAACCCGGAGAAGGCATAAGGAAGTGATAAACCAGTGATAAATGCAAGGTGATAAACACTCCAGCCAATCAGCTCCCACATGTAAATTTACAGTTAGGAGCTGATTGGCTGGTGCATTATCACCTTGCACTTAACACTGCATTATCACTGGTTTATCACTTCCTTATGCCTTCTCCAGGTTAATACATCTAATCCAATGATCCCTATGGCTACATTCATTTTAAATAAGGTTTCTCATGGCCACTTACAGTATATGTGTATACAGTATACTAACTTTGGGGCTCATTTACGTTTTGATGTAAGTCATTTTCATGACACGCCTCTCAGATACAGCAGTACACGTCCGCGCTTATAGGTGTTAATTTCACAATCTCCCTGAAATGCTTTTTCAAAAGTAGGCAAGTATGGTGCAAGTATGGTGTATAGCAAGTATGGTGTATAGCGATCTGCGACGCATTGAATAGCGATCCATGCTGAATTAGGCCCTATGGCTGTAAAATCACTGGGCTTCTCTGCAACAGTTATGCAAATGTAGACACATGAGAAAATTTGCAATGTGGTTTTGAATGTTGGTATTGTGTTTTTTGCCTTTTTGTTATAGTAAATACATGCATATTATATTTTCTGTTTTCCTTGGTATTCTATGATCTGTAATTTACAGTATACTCAAGGTATTTTGTGTAAGTGGTTGTTGATAGAGCCATTAAAGTGCACACACACATACATGTAATGAATAATTTATTGTGCGAGTTTATATTGTCAGAGTATGATGTCAGTGTCTTGGGAAAACACTGCGAGAGAACATACTCAAGACGGCTTATCAAAGAAGTGTCCAGGAATAAATACTAAAGTACGGTGGTGAAGGTGACTTAAAAGACTTGAAACTTGCCATGAACTACTCAAAAAATCAAGTATATACCAAATAAGTATTGTACATAAATGTTCTACTGTACAAGCAGAAGATTGCATAACAGTAGATTATGGACCTCATTCAGTTTGGATCGCTATTGAGACAGAAATAGCGATTTTCTCAATCCTGCTTTTGCTAAAAATCACATGTGGAGAGCTGCCCGGAAAGGTAAAAGACGCCCACTGATGCATTCGCAAAATTGCGATGCATACGCAGACATCGAGTACCATCAACCGCGGTTGACCCAGGGCTACTCAGAATAATGAGAATGCAGTCACACCGGTACCATGTTTTTAGTTGCAATCCATTGCAACTGATGTCAGATACATGAACTGAAAACAGCCATGATCCGCCTGTGTTTTTCCAATCACTCCCCACAAACACCATGTTAATACATATATACGGTCTCTACCTGTCAATCAAATTGCAACTGCATTTCACTAAATTGCTATCACAATTTAGCCTTTGTGCACGTGCAGTGCGTTCGCAGCACATGCGCAGTCTGCTGATAATCACTCAATTTATGTAAAGTATGTTGTAGCTAGCTATAGGGGTACATTTACTGAAGGTCGGTTTACATTGATTTCAAAACAATATAAAACCATGTGACAACTCAATTGAAACCCAACTGTTGATATCAGTTGGATTTTGTAATTCTAAATGCAGTCCGTTTTGAACTTTTCAGATCTACAGTTATTCAGGAAGTACTGTACACTACTCAGTGGGCTTGGGATATTTAGTTTTTTTATTTTTCCAAGACCCAGAATCCTACTGGAGTAGAGGACCAAGTGGTACCATAGACGAGGTGAGTACAGGGTCGGACTGGCCCACAGGGGAAACCCCCTGTGGGCCACACAGCTTGCAGCCCTCCTCCTCCTCTAGGGATCAGGTTCCAGTTGTATATCCAAGTGTACTTGAATTATGCAATATACATATGTTACATTATATTTCACAAGAATTTGGTTTATTACATATTTACAAAGGGGCACAGACCATGTACTCTGTAATGGGTATGGGTCGTTGGGTTGACCCAACTTAGGTCGACACTCATTAGGTAGACCACTGAAGGTCGACATTGCCATTAGGTTGACATGCATTATGTCAACATGGGTGTTAGGTCAATATGTACTAGGTCGACAGGCCAAAAGGTCGACGTGAGGTTTTTGACTGTTATTGGTGTCGTTTTCTCCGTGAAGTGACGGGGAACCCAAATTGGTGCACTGTGTCCCCTCGCATAGCTCGCTTTGCTCGCCATGCTTTGGGCAAGGTGCCTCGCTTCGCTCTGCACAGGTTACCGTTCCAATTGTAGTCCACGTGGATCGTTAAGTATGAAAAAATCCACCAAAAAAATTAGAAAATCTCATGTTGACCTTTTGACCTGTCGACCGAGTACATGTCGACCTAATGGCCATGTCGACCTAACGCATGTTGACCTAATGGCAATGCGACCTTCAGTGGTCTACCTAATGAGTGTCGACCTAAGTTGGGTCGACCTAATGACCGTATCCCCTCTGTAATGGTTAGCCAAACCTCTGTGGTGGCTGGCCAGGCCCCTACAACAGCATTCCCCGGTGGGCCATTTATGCCCCAGTCCGACACTGGGTGAGTATGTGGTGTGAGTGAATGTGTGCTTTGCTTTTTTAATATTTCCTTTCCAGGGGGACTATAGGTGTCAGCTGGCCCTAAAGATGGGTACACACACTAGACGATATTTTTAACAATTTGCCAGATTCTGATGAATCGGAACGACAAATCATTCAAATTGTCCAGTGTGTACACACTATGCGTGCTCCTGTGGCATTATCTGACACAAATAAAGGTTGGCCCTACATGCTGCTCAATCTGAAGATGTGGCTGACGACCCCGTGCTTTCAGATGCAGTGGGAGAACAATATATTGTGCAGCCATTAACCAGATCGTGCAGTGTGCACAATATATCGTTCTTTCGCATCTGCCGTCGGCTGGGTTCACAGATTGTCTTATTTGTACCCAGCTTTACTGTGTGGCCTTGCTGATACTTGTGGTTCTCCAAGTACCGGTATCCTGGCTAGGATATGTAGTCCCACTGTAAGGGACAATATTCATTCTAATTTTTACACAATAACCCTTGTGTCACGAAGCAGCGGCTGCCGCACTTACCGCTGCGCTTCATCACGTGCCTCCGGGGCGCTGGCGAAGGTTGCTGTGGTGGCTGGCATCTCCGGTGCAGTGACAGTGACTGGTCCCTACTGGCTGTGGTCATGGGTGTCGCCATTGTCCCGGCAGCCAGCTGACAGCCAATCACAGAATACAACAAGTCATGTGACCTCCTCCAATAGGAAAGGAGTGGGAGGTTTAAAAGGAATATCGTCACTCCCAAGCTGCATGGCTAGGCTCATGCCAGCTCACGGGAGTTTGCCAGAGAGACCTTGTTTACCAGTTACCCCGTTACTCAGTTCGGAGCACAGTGAGTATTGGCAGCTATACCAGTACCAAGTCTGGTTCACAGTGAGCAGTACCAGCTATACCGGTAACCAGCCCGGTTCACAGTGAGCGTTACCAGCTATACCAGTTCCCAGCCTTGTTCACAGTGCGCATTATCAGTCACAACGGTATCCAGCCCGGTCCATAGTGCTCCGGTAACCAACCCGGTCCATTAATGTCGGTAACCAGCTCGGTTTTCAGTCATACCGGTAACCAGCCCAGTTCTCAGTTATACCCGTAACCAGCCCGGTCCATAGAGCTCCAGTAACCAGCCCGGTCCAGGCACACCGGTAACCAGCCTAGTTCTCAGTCATACCGGTAACCAGCCCGGTCCATAGTACTCCGGTAACCAGACTGGTACAGGCAGACTAGTAACCAGACCGGTTCTCAGTAACTCCAGTGATCTTTTTCAGGCAGTTGCTATAGTACCCGACTAGTTTACACACCAGTTATCTGTCATCCTATTCCGTGTAGTCACTCCTACGCCCCTGCATGAGGAAGACTAAAGGGGGGTACTCAAGGAGAGATCCATGCTTAAAATCTAAGCAATCTGACTAGATTGCTTAGATTTTAAGCACAGATCACTCGTGTGTAGCCCCCTCAGCGATAGCGATGCGCGGCACTGCACATCGCTATCGCCGCTGCTAGATTGAGCCTACATGCAGGCTAATCTAGCGGGTCACTCACTTCATCCGCTGGGTGAAGTGAGCAGCCCCCATCCTCCCCCCGCATCGCTCAGCACACATCTCTCCCGTGTATACCCCCCTTTACATCCGGCACCCTCAGTTTCTGCACTCCACCAGTTCCTCTTTTTTTTTATTATTATTACTATTATTATTATTATTACCATTAATTTATATGGTCCCACAATGGATCCGCAGCACCCAATTACAGAGTAAACAAATAGACAAAACATGAAGACAATGACTTACAGTTCAATACAATATAGGACAAGTAGAGGGTATATAAACATAGCTGCGTCAGTAAACAGCACTGAAATAAGTATCAGGGTGGCAGAAACCGAAGTAGTTGGTGCAATCAAAGGGAGTATTGAAAAGAAGATTGGTTAAGTAAGAAACGTAAAAGCACATGAGGGAAGAGGGCCCTGCTCGTGAGAGCTTACATTCTTCCCGACCATTGGAAGATACTTTGGGTACACAGACACCTAGACCTACAGATGGGTCCATGTTTATCTTGACCTTTAACTGAGGCTGGGCAGTCGGACTTAATCCCCTGCTCCATTGTCCTCTGTATTGTATTGCACAATAGATGAATGGTTTATGTTAATAAACCATGTTGTGCCTAGGCGCAGCAAACTAGCCAAGATAACCGTGGACCCATCTGTATGACAACCTGCATCCACAAGGGTGTGGGGGATAATACCAGACTTCACCCTAGCCATGGGGTATCCTTGGGATGTAGGAACGCTTTTTGGGGAGTCTTTACTTACCGAGGATTCCCAAGGCTGAGGTGGGGATGAGAATGTTTTGGCAAGGGAACCCGGTCAAGGGGCCTTGGCATTACACCCCTGCTGGTAGATCCCAGAGCTGGTTGATGGAAATATGAGGGCACCTACACACTTTTCCCCCTGTA
The DNA here is from genome assembly GCF_028390025.1 of Pseudophryne corroboree. Classification (NCBI taxonomy): domain Eukaryota; kingdom Metazoa; phylum Chordata; class Amphibia; order Anura; family Myobatrachidae; genus Pseudophryne; species Pseudophryne corroboree. The sequence goes on from NC_086450.1 coordinate 119,779,381, forward strand.
TTTCCAGCACCAGGACTGGCTCATGAGCCCGGCGCTGGGGGGAGGGGGGGGGGTGCTTCTCCCAAACAGCAGTGTCACAAGCAGGTCTATTGTATAGTTTTCTTCAAGGATTGATTGCAAATTGGCTAACATTTGCATACTGTACAATAGAGATGAGCGCCTGAAATTTTTCGGGTTTTGTGTTTTGGTTTTGGGTTCGGTTCCGCGGCCGTGTTTTGGGTTCGAACGCGTTTTGGCAAAACCTCACCGAATTTTTTTGTCGGATTCGGGTGTGTTTTGGATTCGGGTGTTTTTTTCCAAAAACACTAAAAAACAGCTTAAATCATAGAATTTGGGGGTCATTTTGATCCCAAAGTATTATTAACCTCAAAAACCATAATTTACACTCATTTTCAGTCTATTCTGAATACCTCACACCTCACAATATTATTTTTAGTCCTAAAATTTGCACCGAGGTCGCTGTGTGAGTAAGATAAGCGACCCTAGTGGCCGACACAAACACCGGGCCCATCTAGGAGTGGCACTGCAGTGTCACGCAGGATGTCCCTTCCAAAAAACCCTCCCCAAACAGCACATGACGCAAAGAAAAAAAGAGGCGCAATGAGGTAGCTGTGTGAGTAAGATTAGCGACCCTAGTGGCCGACACAAACACCGGGCCCATCTAGGAGTGGCACTGCAGTGTCACGCAGGATGGCCCTTCCAAAAAACCCTCCCCAAACAGCACATGACGCAAAGAAAAAAAGAGGCGCAATGAGGTAGCTGTGTGAGTAAGATTAGCGACCCTAGTGGCCGACACAAACACCGGGCCCATCTAGGAGTGGCACTGCAGTGTCACGCAGGATGGCCCTTCCAAAAAACCCTCCCCAAACAGCACATGACGCAAAGAAAAAAAGAGGCGCAATGAGGTAGCTGTGTGAGTAAGATTAGCGACCCTAGTGGCCGACACAAACACCGGGCCCATTTAGGAGTGGCACTGCAGTGTCACGCAGGATGTCCCTTCCAAAAAACCCTCCCCAATCAGCACATGATGCAAAGAAAAAGGTTAGGTGGTATACAATTATGGACGGGCTGCCGAGTGCCGACACAGAGGTAGCCACAGCCGTGAACTACCGCACTGTACTGTGTCTGCTGCTAATATATAGACTGGTTGATAAAGAGATAGTATACTCGTAACTAGTATGTATGTATAAAGAAAGAAAAAAAAACCACGGTTAGGTGGTATATACAATTATGGACGGGCTGCCGAGTGCCGACACAGAGGTAGCCACAGCCGTGAACTACCGCACTGTACTGTGTCTGCTGCTAATATATAGACTGGTTGATAAAGAGATAGTATACTCGTAACTAGTATGTATGTATAAAGAAAGAAAAAAAAACCACGGTTAGGTCACTGGTATATACAATTATGGACGGGCTGCCGAGTGCCGACACAGAGGTAGCCACAGCCGTGAACTACCGCACTGTACTGTGTCTGCTGCTAATATATAGACTGGTTGATAAAGAGATAGTATACTCGTAACTAGTATGTATGTATAAAGAAAGAAAAAAAAACCACGGTTAGGTCACTGGTATATACAATTATGGACGGGCTGCCGAGTGCCGACACAGAGGTAGCCACAGCCGTGAACTACCGCACTGTACTGTGTCTGCTGCTAATATATAGACTGGTTGATAAAGAGATAGTATACTCGTAACTAGTATGTATGTATAAAGAAAGAAAAAAAAACCACGGTTAGGTGGTATATACAATTATGGACGGGCTGCCGAGTGCCGACACAGAGGTAGCCACAGCCGTGAACTACCGCACTGTACTGTGTCTGCTGCTAATATATAGACTGGTTGATAAAGAGATAGTATACTCGTAACTAGTATGTATGTATAAAGAAAGGAAAAAAAACCACGGTTAGGTCACTGGTATATACAATTATGGACGGGCTGCCGAGTGCCGACACAGAGGTAGCCACAGCCGTGAACTACCGCACTGTACTGTGTCTGCTGCTAATATATAGACTGGTTGATAAAGAGATAGTATACTCGTAACTAGTATGTATGTATAAAGAAAGAAAAAAAAACCACGGTTAGGTGGTATATACAATTATGGACGGGCTGCCGAGTGCCGACACAGAGGTAGCCACAGCCGTGAACTACCGCACTGTACTGTGTCTGCTGCTAATATATAGACTGGTTGATAAAGAGATAGTATACTCGTAACTAGTATGTATGTATAAAGAAAGGAAAAAAAACCACGGTTAGGTCACTGGTATATACAATTATGGACGGGCTGCCGAGTGCCGACACAGAGGTAGCCACAGCCGTGAACTACCGCACTGTACTGTGTCTGCTGCTAATATAGACTGGTTGATAAAGAGATAGTATACTACTAATATTATATACTGGTGGTCAGGTCACTGGTCACTAGTCACACTGGCAGTGGCACTCCTGCAGCAAAAGTGTGCACTGTTTAATTTTAATATAATATTATGTACTCCTGGCTCCTGCTATAACCTATAACTGGCACTGCAGTAGTGCTCCCCAGTCTCCCCCACAATTATAAGCTGTGTGAGCTGAGCAGTCAGACAGATATATAATATATATAGATGATGCAGCACACTGGCCTGAGCCTGAGCAGTGCACACAGATATGGTATGTGACTGAGTCACTGTGTGCTGTGTATCGCTTTTTTCAGGCAGAGAACGGATTATAAATAAAAGTGGTGGTCACTGGTCACTATCAGCAAAACTCTGCACTGTACACTACTGAGTACTCCTAATGCTCCCCAAAATTAGTAAATCAAGTGTCTCTCTAATCTATTCTAATTCTAAACGGAGAGGACGCCAGCCACGTCCTCTCCCTATCAATCTCAATGCACGTGTGAAAATGGCGGCGACGCGCGGCTCCTTATATAGAATCCGAGTCTCGCGATAGAATCCGAGCCTCGCGAGAATCCGACAGCGTCATGATGACGTTCGGGCGCGCTCGGGTTAACCGAGCAAGGCGGGAAGATCCGAGTCGCTCGGACCCGTGAAAAAAAACATGAAGTTCTGGCGGGTTCGGATTCAGAGAAACCGAACCCGCTCATCTCTACTGTACAATACATTAAAGTTACAATGGTACTTTAAAAAGGAACTCTCCTAATTTCCTCCATCTATGCCTCTGTGGTTGAACACATTGCTTTTGTTGTTTTGTATTTTTTGTGTGCTGACAGGTTTAGCATCTGCCGTTCTACTTTTGATAAACATTGTCTCAATTTACATCATCCGGAAAGTATTCACAACGCTTCACTTTTTCCACATTTTGTTATGGTACAGCCTTATTCAACACTGGAATAAATTATTTTTCCCCTCAAAATTCTACACACAATAGTCCATAATGACAATGTGAAAATAGTTTTTTTGAGATTTTTGCTAATTTATTAAAAATAAAAAAATAGGGGAGCATGAGCGCGCCTCGGGGAAAGAGCAGCTGTGTGTGGCGGGGGGTGGAGAGCGAGAGAGGCCGAGAGCAGCGGTGGGGGGAGAGGGGCTCGGACAGAGACATGCTGAGGTTTCAGTCCCTTGAAGATGGTGATGGCTTCCCTGATCTGGAGGAGGATGAAGACATTGACCAGTTTAATGATGACACCTTTGGAGCAGGAGCAATTGATGATGACTGGCGAGAAGCACATGAGCGCCTGGCAGAGATAGAGGGCAAGGTCCCGAGCGCTCATGTTTTGGGCAGAAGTTCATCTTCCAACCTTAATCCTCTGGGGGACCAATAGGAAGAGTTGAAGCATAGTCTGAGCCAGCTGGTGAAGGAGATAAAAGAGCCAGCATTGCCACGGGGGTCACATACACATCTTTCTTCTGGGATGAACTCAAGTATATGGGATTCTTCTCCCAGTCTGCGGCCAATCAGAGGCCCCCCCCCCTTACAGAGGATATGAGTCCACTCTCTATTTTACACGAATACGATTTGGCTCCCAAGCCCCCTCCTGGTCACGATGATGGTGAGCGAGATGCCTCAGAGAGAGCCTTGCCTCGACGATCTACCTCCCCCCCCCATCATTGGTAGTCCTCCAGTGCGAGCTGTACCTATTGGGACTCCACCTAAACATATTGGCCCCATGTTCACTAAGCAACAGGTTTTGTGCCCAAATCCCATCCACATTCGAGCAGCCTCTTCCCCTTTCAACAGCCACCCGAGTAATCCGGTGTCACTATTGAGACACCCGTTCCCTTCTGCCCTCTCTCCACTTCAGCGGGCACAGCTGTTAGGGGGAGCTCAGACAGCTGCTGGCCGGATGTTTCCCAGCCAGTTTGCATGTCCTGCTGGCCTTCACGGCCCCGCTATGGCTGGCATCAGTCCTAAGCTTCTACAGGGGCACGTAGGTCCGATGGTCACCCCCAGTTAGTGGAGGAATTAGACCCTTTTTTGGTGTTCCCTCTGCATCTGCCTCTGAAGAATCTAAGGTCTCAGCAGCTGCAGTTCCGCCCAGACACCACTCACCTGCACCCGCAACACAGACGCCTGCTTCACAAGCGCCAGCAGAACCGGATCCTGCATCGGGGTGTGAATGGCTCCGTAGTGGACCAACCTTCATGACCCCAACACACAGAACTTAACCGGCGAGACCCTTACGCGGGTCTTATGCTGCAACGAGAAAAGGAATGGGTTTGTCGTATCCAACTCCTCCAGCTACAGAGCACTCACTCCTAACACAACGACTTCTACTATCAGAATTACTTTGAGAAGCTAGACAAGCTGTCTTCTAACCAAGACAGACCGAGTGAGGGCCCAAATAAGGAGCGGACGAAACGCATCACACCACAACTGGCCAAACTGGAGCACGCGTACAATCCAGTGTAGTTTGAAGGCTGTCTTGGTAAACTTACTGTCTCCAGTGTGAATAACCCCAGAAAGATGATGGACGCTGTGGCAACCCATTGTTCTGATGAAGATGAAACTCGGGAGAAGCAAGTGCGGGACAAGAGGTGCCAGACGCTTGTTGCTATTGAGAAGGCATTTTCCATGGTGCTGTAGTTGGAAGATTTTGAGCGACGTTTCTCCCTGTGCTGTGAAGATGAAGAGCGGGAAGCACTGACTGTCGAACGCAGGCAGAAACTGCAGCAGCTCTGTGACATCCTCAGGGGGTAGGAAGGAGGCGAGAGAGCAGCTGAGGAGCAGTTTGTGCAGATCATGTGTATCAGGAAGTGGAAGCGGCTGGTGGGCCGTATGTTCCAACTTCTTCCTCTGCAGCAGGGCACAGCCTTGCTTTCCACCACAGCCCACAGCTTGCCCTTCCTCATCAAGAAGGATTTCCAAGATCAGATTCTGGCTACTCCATGTGCCCATGTAATTATGCAGATGTCTGCAGCAGCCGTCACCTCACTTCTACAGAGTATGTGTGGATCTGGGGTGTCTTCCCCGCAGCAGCAACTTTCATCAGTGCTACAGAACAAGTTCAGACTCACTCTCCTTTGCCAGCTTCTGGATCGGGCTGAAGATTTGCTGAGCTCTGAGTTTCCCACAACATTAAACCAATCTCTCTGGACACCACTGGTTGCACAAGTCGCCCATTGCCTTCTGCAGATCCAAGCAGCATCCCTGCCTCAGCCCCTCTGCTCCCCATCTCCGGCGCTGCTTCACTTCTCACGGTACCTGGATGATCAGAGTCTTGCCCAGCTGCGGTCAAAGCTCCGGTGCGTTCCCAGTCCATGATCAAAAATGGCGCCTTGGACTCAGCAGCAGCAAACTCCGTTCCCACCCTTTGCTTCAAGGGTTTTATGAGATTTTATTAAGAAACCCGCAAAGGTGAGACTGAAACATTTAGAGTGAAAAGTGAAGGTGACTGACAGATGAGAGGCCTACGTCTGCTTTCTCTGCATCGCCACCTACTGGACAACGCAGCCAAAAATCAATCAGTGTGTATGAAGCTAAAGCCCGCAGCATTTCTCATGTAGAATTTTAAAGATTGGCTCTGAGACTCTTCATTGCTAACATTACCCAAAGGGTCTTTCAGATGAAATATATATAGCTAGCTCCGTGTACATAAATATAAAGTATTATTAAAGCGGACTCTTAAATCACAAAAAAAAAAAAAACCTAAGAAAGCACATGTACATAAAATATTCACAGCCTTTGCTCAATACTTTGTTGATGCACCTTTGGCAGCTATTACAGCCTCACGTTTTTTTGAATATGATGCCCCAAGCTTGGCACACCTATCTTTGGGCAGTTTTCGCCCATTCCTCTTTGCAGCACCTTTCAAGCTCCATCAGGTTGGATGGGAAGCACCGGTGCACAGCCATTTTCAGATCTCTCCAGAGATTTTCAATCGGATTCTAGTCTGGGCTCTGGCTGGGCCACTCAAGGACATCCACAGAGTTGTCCTGAAGCCACTCCTTTGATATCTTGGCTGTGTGCTTAGGGTCATGATCCTGCTGAAAGATGAACCGTCACCCCAGTCTGAGGTCAAGAGTGGTCTGGAGCAGGTTTTCATACAGTATGTCTCTGTACATTGCTGCATTCATCTTTCCCTTTATCCTGACTAGTCTCCCAGTTCTTGCCACTGAAAAACATCACCACAGAGTGATGCTGCCACCACCATGCTTCACTGTAGGGATGGTATTGGCCTGGTGATGAGCGGTGCCTGGTTTCCTCCAAACATGATGCCTGACATTCACACCAAAGAGTCCAATCTTTGTCTCATTAGCACAGAGAATTTTGTTTCTCATGGTCTGAGAGTCCTTCAGGTGCATTTTGGCAACTCCAAACAGGCTGCCATGTGCTTTTTGCTAAGGAGTGGATTCCGTCTGGCCACTCTATTATACAGGCCTGGTTGGTGGATTACTGTAGATGTGGTTGTCCTTCTGGAAGGTTCTCCTCTGTCCACAGAGGAATGCTGTAGCTCTGACAGAGTGTCCATCGGGTTCTTGCTCACCTCCCTGACTAGGGCCCTTCTCCCCTGATTGCTCAGTTTAGATGGCCGGCCAGCTCTAGGAAGAGTCTTGGTGGTTCCAAACTTCTTTCATTTACTGATGGAGGCCACTGTGCTCATTGGGACCTTCAAAGCAGCAGATATTTTTCTTACCCTTCCCCAGATTTGTGCCTCGAGACAATCCTGTCTCAGTGGTCTACAGACAATTCCTTTGACTTCATGCTTGGTTTGTGCTCAGACTTGCACTGTCAAGTGTGGGACCTTATATAGACAGGTGTCTGCCTTTCCAAATCATTCAACTTAATTTACCACAGGTATACTTCAATTAAGTTGTAGGAACATCTCAAGGATGATCGGTGGAAACAGGATGCACCTGAGCTCAATTTTGAGCTTCATTGCAAAGGCTGTGAATACTAATGTACATGTGATTTCTTAGTTTTTTATTTTTAATAAATTTGCAAAAATGTAAAAAAAAATTTTTTCACATTGTCATTATAGGGTATTGTGTGTAGAATTTTGAGGACAATAATGGATTTAGGGGGACATTTACTAAGCAGTGATAAGAGCGGAGAAGTGAGCCAGTGGAGAAGTGGCCCCATCAACCAATCAGCAGCTCTGTATCATTTTATAGCATGCAAATTATAGATGTTACTTCAGTGCTGATTGGTTGCCATGGGCAACTTCTCCACTGGCTCACTTCTCTGTGCTTATCACTGCTTAGTAAATGTCCCCCTTAGTCCATTTTGGAATAAGGCTGTAACATAACAAAATGTGGAAAAAGTGAAGTGCTATTAATGCTTTCCGGATGCACTGTACCTTGCTGGTTTATAATAACAGTCCCATAATTGAAATTCTGCACAATATTCAGACCTAGCAGTTGTCCGATGTTTTTTGAAGTGCACATGTGTCCAACTTGCACTGCACATGCATCCGAAGGGTTACCGCCAGGGGAAGCAGAATTAATTTGGATGCATACAGAGGCAATTTTAGTGGGAATTCCCGGGTGGTGACAGGGGTGTGGTTAGTGGTTAGCCAGGTAAGAGCATGTCACAGTCAGTGATGGCATCTAAAGATAAAGGTGCACTAACCTAGTTGTCCACAATCAGATGGACATTCTGTAGCCATAGGGCTGGTGCAATGTTTGATGGTGGAAGTGAAATGCCATCAATATTGCAACTTTTTTATGTAAAACGGCAGATTAACACCACAGTCGATGGGCATCTCTTTACAAATTTCATTGAATGTGGCATTAGCATAAAGACACAGTCCTGCTGCTTAAAAAGATGTAATGTTAACTCAGAATTGGCTCTGTAGCTTGCAGTCAGTTTACTTTTGTAGCTCCTACTTTGTGGTTGATCACTTGTATCTGTAGTCTCAGTTTCTAACATGCTTCCAGCTGTTGGCATATCTAGAATCACTTATGGTGTTGTAGTACCTAACTTGTCTTTGCTTGAAGCTGTTTCGTAAAATACTACATCACTTTACTTTATAAGCTTTTGTAATCTGTATCTTTTGTTCTTTTGACAATATTCAAGCATGGTACATGAGATGGACTTGGAATCTAACTTGGGTCTCCTTTCTTTAGGGACCTGGGCATATGCCCTACATCCAGAGACCTGGAGATGTTTGACACTTGGCTTTTTAGTGGACCCACCTCCAATGGTGATTTACCTTTGACTGCCACTGTAGGAGTTCCACTATTGAAATACACTGCAGTTAGGACTGCCTCTGCTCAAAATCTCATGCCCTTGCGCATCACTTAGCATAGTCCATACTTCCTCAACGATTATTCTGTTTGCCCTTTCACTCATGCCATTCTGTTCAGGTGTGTATGCAATCATTAGCTGGTGTTGGATGCAACTCTTCTTTGTCAGACCTTAGCACTTTTATTTTTAGGCCTCTTTGAGTTTCCACCAAACTCTTGTGTTCTGCAATTTTACTGGTTTACTTTTAGCTTTCAGGGTGTATAAATGCATCATCTTTGTAGTAACAGCTATGAGTGTTATAAAGTAGTGGTTTCCACTCACTGACTCCACCTCCATCGGTCCACACATGTCCAGTTGCAGTTGCACAAAGTATGTAATGTACCGATGTTCAGTACATTGCGCATTCACTCTACCCATACTGTACATGTGTAGTATGTGTCCTGGATCCTCGGACATAGTAAGGCTGCAGACATTAGGAGATTAACATTCTGCAGCCATTTGGGGGCAGGTGGGGGATGTTAATGGCCTCAATTTCATATAACCGAGGTGTGTCATCTTCATTTTGTGGGAGTACCGAAGTCAGCATCTCCATCTTCCAGTGGAGATTTCCTGGCCTCAGTGACAGAGCTGGGGCAGCCAGTCTGCATAACTTCATGGATTACTCAACTGGCTGATGGTGTCGCAGGTGATCCAATGCTGTGTCCTTGGATGCTGCACTGGATCACATATGCATGCAAGAAGCAACTACTTATACCAGATACCTCCTTCTGCATTACCATATCTTAGCCTTTCTGCTTCCAAGTAAGCAGCAGTGATGCACTTTCCATTCACATCTGAATCACCTCCAATGTGCACTAGTTCCAATGGTGCATTAGTTCTGGATGTGGACTCTGGAAAGGGACAATGTGTTTGCTTGCCCTTCACACAACTTTCACATTTTGGTCTCTCTGGGTTGTCCACGGACATCCCCAGCACCATGCCATCTAGAAGCTTCTGTACATTGCTTTACCCTAGCAGAACCAATCTCCTATTCCACAGCCATTGATGGTTTGGGAACTAAAAGTGGCCCTGGAATAATTTCTGGATGTGTCTTCACATGGGTTTCACCAAATCAACTGTAGGCGGAACCAACAACAAAGTAGGCAGGATCAGTATTTCACTATACCTGGATATGTTGGTAATAGGCAAGGCTAAAGCTGGCCATTTACCAAACAAATGTACCTATGCATGTCTCTCAGACCTCCACACATGCAATCAGGCCTTCACATACAGTATGGCAAACATCTCTATTGTATGTATATTTATACAGATGGTAAAATAAGTATTGAACACTCAAAATTTTTCTCAGTAAATATATTTGTAATGGGGCTATTGTAATGAAATTTTCACCAAATGTCAGCCACAACCCATGCAAAGATATCACACCATACAGTAGATGTCCATAAATTAAGTTATGTGTAATATTGTGAAATGACACAGAGAAAAAGTATTGAACACATGAAGAAAGGAAAGTGTAAAAAGGCATGGAAAGCCAAGACACCAGCTAAAATCTATCAATAATTAGAAATCAATCCTGCCCCTTGTCAGTGCAAATTAATATAAGCTGGTTCAGTCCCATCTGTTGGCCTACAAAAAGACAAGAAACATCTCATGATGGGTAAAAGCAAAGAGCCCTCTCAAGACCTTCACAGCCTTATTGTTGCAAAACATACTGATGGCATTGGTTACAAAAGGCTTTCTAAACTTCTGAATGTTCCAGTGATCACTGTTGGGGCCATAATCCGGAAGTGGAAAGAACATTTCACCATAAACTGGCCACAACCAGGTGCTTTATGAAAGTGGAGTGAAAATAATTGTCAGAAGAGTTGTCCAAGAGTCAAGGACCACTTGTGGAGAGCTTCAGAAAGACCTGGAATTAGCAGAACAATTGTTTCAAAGAAAAACAATACAATAAGTAATGCACTCAACCACCATGGCCTGTATGCATGCTCACCACGCAAGACTCAGTTGCTGAAGAAAAAGCATGTTGAAGCTCGTTTAAAGTTTGCTGCACAACATTTGGACAAGCCGATGAAATACTGGGAGAATATAGTCTGGTCAGATGAGACCAAAATTTAACTATTTGGATGCCATAATACACACCATGTTTGGAGAAGAAACATCACTGTACATCACCCCAAAAACACCATACCAACAGTTAAGTTTGGAGGTGGAAACATCATGGTGTGGGGCTGTTTTTCAGCATTCGGTACTGGCATACTTCATATGATTGAAGGAAAGATTAATGGAAAAATGTGCCGAGACATTCTTGATAAAAATCTGCTGCCTTCTACCAAGATGCTGAAGATTAAATGAGGGTGGGCATTTCAGCAAGACAATTATCCCAAACACACAGCCAAGGACACTCTCAGTTGGTTTCAGAAGAAGAAAATAAAGCTGCTAGCAAAGGTCAACACATGAAAAGGTTGACATGACTTTTTCACATTTTATTTTTCATATTTTTAACTTTTTCATTCTTTGTGATCCACGTGGACTATGATTGGGAATAGTAACCTGTGCCGAGCTCAGTAGTAATAGAGCACCTTGCCCGAAACATGGCGAGTAAAGCGAGCCATGTGAGGGGACATAGTGTACTAATTGGGGTTCCCTGTCACTTTATGAAGAAAGTGACACCATTTAAAAAAAAAACCTCATGTCAACCCTTTCCCATGTCGACCATTTCCCATGTTGACTTAATGACCATGTCAACCTTTTTCAGGTGTCGACCTAGTCACTGTCGACCAAAAGTGGTCGACCTAATGACTGTCAACCTAGTTACTGTCGACCCAACAATCCACACCCCATGAGAAAGGGGGCTGAGGCACATAAAGGGGGATTGGCAGAGGCACACAGGGAGGGATGGCAGAGACACAGGCAGCTGATAGAGGTTTCAGAGGCACACGTGATGCTAGTGGGGGGGTAGAGGCACACATGGGGAGGATGGCCAAGCACAGCTGGGGAAATTCTGAGTGCCTCCCTCTGTGTAACCCTGGCCCAGCCTATGGCATACCCTCCAACATGACACGCTCCATTAGGTACAAAATGCTCTGTTCCTGGACTTCTTTGCCAGTGGTAGTTACAGAGGTGAGGCTGCAGCGCAGTTCAAAATTCAAATAATTGAGCCACACCAACTGCCACTGAGTCCTGGCCGGTGATGTTTGGCAGTGTTTGGGGTGGCAGTAGGGGTGACTCCCCTAGGTGAATTTTGGACTGTGCTGCAGCCCCACCTCTGTAACTGCTACTGGTAAGGAAGTCCAGGAACAGAGCATTTTGTACCTAATGGAATGGGTAATGTTGGAGGGTATGCTATGGTAGCAGAGGTAGAAGGGAGGAGCAGTAGGAGACCTGGGGGAGGGGCAACATGTTGTACACTTTTATTATTATTATTACATTTTATTTATAAGGTGCCACATGTGTTTCGCAGCGCCGTACAAAGGACAGTACAGGGGACAAAACATTGCATTACAGTAAATAAATAACAAAAATAGAGTACAGGTAACAGAGCACCACACATTCTCAAGACATAGTACAGCTAAGATGTAAGTATTAAGGGAGTGATCATCGTACTACTAGAGGCTGGTGGTCATAGATGGAGATGAGCCTTTACTAGCAGGATAAAAATGGTCGTTGAGTAGGGGAGAGCTGTGAGTGAAATGTGTTGAGACGAGGGCTTAGATAACAAGAGGAAAGAGGGCCCTGCTCTGAAGAGCTAACAATCTATTGGGGAGGGGCGACAGACAGATGACAAGAGGTGCAGGCAAGCGGGAGGTAGCCTGATGGCAGTATGCAAGCAAAGCTGAGATGTTCACGGCATGAGGCAGGGGGTGGAGGCGCGGCTTCAGCTCTGGGTTATGCATTAGAAGGGTACGCTTTGATGAATAGGTGGGTTTTTAGAGCCCGTTTGAAGCTTTGCAAGGTTGGGGAGAGTCTAATGGAGCGGGGGAGTGCGTTCCACTGAAGGAATGCAGCACGTGCAAAATCCTGAACTCGTGCATGGGAAGCAGTGACCAGGGCGGTGGAGAGGCGACGGTCATTAGTCGACCGTAGGGGGCGGGAGGGAGTATGAAGGGAAAGGAGGTTGGAGATGTAGGGAGCAGTGGAATTAGAGATGGCCTTGTATGTGAGGGCGAGGAGTTTGAAGAGGATTCTGTAGGGGAATGGGAGCCAGTGTAGATTTTGTTGAAGGGGAGTGGCAGATGTGGTGCGGCGGGAGAGGAAGCTAAGCCTAGCTGTGGAGTTCAGGACAGATTGGAGGGGAGCAAGATGGGAGCAAGCGAGGCCAGTGAGGAGGACATTGCAGTAATCAAGTCGTGAGATGACCAGTGAGTGGATGATGAGTTTAGTTGCACTCTGGGAGAGATATGGCCTGATACGAGCAATGTTGCGTAGCTGAAAACGACAGGATTGTGCCAGAGCTTGGATGTGGGGTGCAAAGGAGAGGGAGGACTCAAGAGTGACGCCCAGGCAGCGGAGTTGGGGAACGGGGGAGATGGTGGTGTTGTCAACAATGATGGAGATATTGGTCGGGGGTGTTGCTCTGGATGGGGGGAAGATGATGAGTTCCGTTTTGTCCATGTTGAGCTTTAGAGAGCGTTCAGACATCCAGGAGGAGATTGCAGAGAGGCAGCTGGAAACCTGAGAGAGGACAGAGGGGGACAGATCAGGAGATGAGAGGTAGAGTTGTGTGTCATCAGCATAGAGGTGGTATTGAAGGCCAAATGAGTTAATGAGCGCACCCAGGGAAGAGGTATACAGGGAGAACAGAAGGGGTCCAAGGACAGAACCCTGAGGGACACCAACAGGAAGGATGGAAGGGTGTGAGGTGGTGCTTGAGGCAGACACAGAGAAGGAGCGGTTAGGGAGGTAAGAAGAAAACCAGTCAAGGACATTGCTAGAGAGGCCAGCGTTTTGGAGTGTGCCGAGGAGGAGAGGATGATCTACGGTGTCAAAGGCAGCAGAGAGGTCCAGAAGGATGAGCAGAGAGAAGTGGCCCCTGGATTTGTAGGGAAGTCTTAGGGGAGGTAGCTGAGCTCGTACAGAGAGGGGAGACTGTAGTCCCCTGATAGAGTGGTGGAGAGGGGCACACATGCCCCATCTAAAACCTGAATCTAATGATCAATGCCTGACAGAGGGGCCTACTGGTGTTGATGATCCCAGCACCGAGTTGCTTCTTACAAACTCAGGCAGACATCTGCCTGTGAGTGAGAATTAGGCTGCTGCCACGATCATCAGCTCTAGCTGTACCCCTCTGATCGGCCCAGTATACTGTTCTCCCTGTCTTCAGATTAATCCAAATCCCCTCTTCACCTGTCTCCAGCTCGTTGGTCCCTCCAGCTTCTCAGACCAGGTGGCTGATGTAAAATACACTGTCTTACCTGCTTAGTTCCGCCCACCGTCACCCTCTTCAGTCATCCCAGCCACTCAGCCCCATGAGTAATTATCTGCCAGGCCATATACTTCATACTGTCGCTGGCCACCTGTCATTTTACACAGTACGGCCCGGCTGCCTGTCATGGAAGACTGTATGGCAGGGGAAAAAAATCACATGGTAGACAGGCAGCCTCACTGATGCATCAGCCTCCATAGAATCTTCACGGAAAATTCAATAGCCAATCCATCCCTTCCACAGTTGCATGAACTGGCTGGAGATCAGAAGCCACCATTGCACAATACTCATCAGTGTCTGGGCTGTACAGTTGCTGGTTTTGGTTTGCCACTACATTTATAGTCCCTATTTTTTTGTTCACAATACACTTTTCCAGTACACTGATTGCAAACAGTACATCTTCAATGTATTTGACAGCTGTTTTGCCCTTGATCCTTAAGCACACAGTAATTGTCCTGACTTTCATGGCATTTAGGACTTTGGGCCGTATTCAGTATGGATCGCATCAGCGCACACGCGGCAGCCTTTCTGCATGTGTGCACACAGTGAAATGCGATCACTTCTCACTTATGCAAATGCCTCTGCCTGATTGACAAAGGTCGTTCGCGGGGCTGTCCTTGCCGACGACACAGTGTTGTGGGGGTGGTAACGCGGCATTGGGTGGGCATGTCATAAAAATGGGGGCAGGTTTGTGACAGCAGCATGACATCACAAGCGGCCGAGCAGTGTGACATCACAAGCGGCCACTGTGACCAGAAAAGATTCATGGCTGCGGAGGCAGGGGGGCAGTCACAAATCTTTGATGTGATCGCAATTGCGTTACGATCACATCACTGCCGGGAATTTGCATGATGGGCGTTCTTGTCCTGTGCTGTGCGGCCCCCAGCATCCGATTGCAGCCAGTTGCAGTTTTGCTAAAATAGTAAAACTGTAGCTGCAGCTGCATAAGGTCCTTTGGGCCTAATTCAGACCTGATCGCAGCAGCAAATGTTTTCTCTAATTGGCAAAAATATGTGCAGTGCAGGTGGGGCAGATATAACATGTGCAGAGAGAGTTAGATTTTGGTGGGGAGTGTTCAAACTGAAATCTAAATTGCAGTGAAAAATAAAGCAGCCAGTATTTTCTCTGCACAGATACAATATAACCCACCCAAATCTAATTCTCCCTGCACATGGTATATCTGCCCCCCTGCACATTAAGGAAACATTTTGCTGCTGCGGTCAGGTCTGAATTAGGCCTTTATATGCTATTGATGTTTACAGGAACACACAGCTTTAATGACTTGAACCAAGTTTCATTACAGCTGAAGTGCCTCATGGTTTCTGAGTCCATGTGCCAGCGATCTTTGCGGTAACTGTCGGCTACATTTAATGCTAACTTATTCTTTCTGTCATGCATGCATGATGAAGTACCACTTGGTTCACTTGTTCTGCATTCTTAGGCCTTGTGTCAGACCTTGTAACATTTCAAGCTCTTGAACTTGGGTTTTTTGGTTTTAAACCCTTTGATATCGGAATAGAATTCTCAGCATCATTCTCAAGTTAAGCACTCTTTAAACTGCAGTAGCTTGGCCAAGACAATTGCAGTTGATAGCTTGGCAGCACATGACTCCAAAGCTACTACTAGATAATCATACTTTAGTGTAATGTTTTGCAGCATCACCATTCCAACCTCCTTATCTACTTGGATACTTAATGATGAAATTTTGCGAGAGATAGACAGATTCCTATCATTAAATTCATCCATATTTTTGAATGCAATTAGTTTACTGCCGTACAGAGTGCACCTCAGGTTGATTCTTCTCATTAAGGACTTGTCTTCTTAAGACATCTGCAAAGCCACCCACATTTCATGCGCTGTCACTTTCCCATGAATGATGGTCCCCATGACTTTATGTACATCATTTTGGTTGGAATTCTTTAAGTCTTCTTACTTATAGGATCCCAAACTAGCCCTGTGGTGCTGATAGGTGTCAGTGGTGTGTGTCACAGGTCAGTTCACACAACAGATAACTTAACCAGCCAGTTATAACACAGTAGTATTTAAGGTACCTCTGCTGTATTAGTCTCAGGAGCAGTGTGGCACTCAGGTGTATGTCCATTCTCAATGGAGGATGGAGAGGGAAGATGTACAGATACAAATGTGTCCTCTAACATCTAACCTTAATACGCCATGCAGCAGGAGATGCCTGGCATGAGTGACCTGACAGGTTCTGTGCAAATCTGCTAGCATGAGGCATCTTTACTTTATGGAAAATGCTTCTTAGCGTCAATGTGATGTGACTAGGAAGCACTGGGAGACCGTGCTGATTAATATTATATGCAACACTTGTATATGATTGAGTCTGTATATTAAGCACAACAGAACTTGCCATGGAAAAAAGGAGAAGTGTGGCAATTGGTTATTTAGATTCACTCCTCCCTTGCAAGTGCCTCCAATGGACTAATAAATCAATCTGGGCAACTTGCCATTCTTGTGTATCAACAAACATCTGAATCAGAATCACCCGGAGATATTCTATGCAAGTGCAGTTTGCTAAAACATGCTGTTTGTGCTGCTCCACCACCTCAAATCCCATTTATGCTTACCCCCTCCCATTCCTCTCCTGTCCTGTTGCTGCAGCACACATGTGCAGGTTACACCTAATGAGCTTGACGCACACAGTGGGAATGCCAAGCGTGTTAGGTGTGACATGCACACCACAGCTGCAATCAGGTCATCATACAAATGTGACAACCTAATTCTGTATTGTGGGTCAGTTTTATAATAATAGATATACAAAATAGGTTTCTGTTAAACGCAGCAAGAAAGCTAGACTTACATTTCCATTCTAAATGAATTCTACCACCCTTCTCAGTGAAGAACCATTATTAATTAAACAGAATAACATCATTTTAAAATGTTATTATTGTTTATTATGTGAATGATATGGGCTCAGATGAGCAGATGTCTAAATTTTTACCTTTTTTTCTTTTCTTTCCTTTTTCATAAATGCTCCTGTTGGAAGAATCCACCAATTAAAATTGTAACGAACATGTTTAAATCATAGGGACTTATTCAGACTTGCAGAAGCAGTTTGCTTGGATTGGTAAACTGTGCATGTGCAGCGGCCACATTGCGCCTGCGTGACCTTACACATTGCGGCCACATCCCGGAAGGATGCAGTCGTAATGTGATTGACAGTGGCGGGATACAACTGCATTTTCTCAAGTAACCCAACAGGTTATATTTTGCTATATTTATACTTGACGAAAGTTTAGGAAATAAACTGAAATGTTGACATATAGTTAGTGTTGACCACCAGGGTTTTTTTTGATGGATCGTAAAGACCTGTGAGAGCCGCGGCTTCCCCTCCATATTGCTACAATGTTTGGCTGACTTCTTTGCAATCTCCCATGCATGTCACTCCTATACTGAGCAGAGGTCTGCATTTTGTAGAAATTGGTCTTTTGAGGTGGATTGGGAACTTACAGTGGCCCTGGAAAAAAAACTGAAAGTGGCCACATGTAAATGGATCCAAAGGAACCATAGGTTGGTTCAATATAAAAATAGGTGGGTTGAAAATTATCTCTAGCCACATTGGGGATAGGGGTGTAATGCAATACAAGGGCCGTAACTAGGTGTGTGTGGAGGGGTCACCGCAAATAGCGCTGCAGGGTAGGGGGTTCTGTTGGCGGCACTTGTCAATTATCTGTTATAATTACTTTCACTTGCAGCTTCCCCCCTTTTAGAAAGGTAGATAATTCTAAGATGCAGAATTCTAATTATTTGAAGCTTACCTTGTACTTTGTGAAAAAATGATTTGCATTGCTGCTGAGCAGATCTATGTAGTGTGTGGCTGCAAGAGATTGGACGTGTGTCTGCACACTACATCGATCTGCTCAATTGCAATGCTGATTATTTTTATACAAAGTACCAGTAGCTTCATATAGATTTCATAGTTTTTATGCAGGATGAAATAGCTCAATGAGTAGGGTGTTTGATTAGAATTCAACAGGTTATAGGTTTGAATCCTAGGTATGGCAGTATATTGAAATGTGTATTCAATAAAGGGTTTTGTAATTGAATAACAATGAGCTCTCAAATTAAGTGCGTGAATGTGGTATAAAGAGGATTTGTGTCCAAATCCATATTCTTGCAGTGGTCTATAAATCTGTGTGTACTATTTATATATAATATAATATATTATATTATATATTATAACTAGCTGTTCTACCCATTCTTCCATGGGAGTTTCTGATTTTCACGGTTGTAAATATAAATGAGTGTTAAAAATTTGATAAATCTATAGAGCTGTAAATTTGAGATGTCTTAATGTAAGAAAATATCAATCCATGGTTCTTGGCGTTACCCGAGCAGCACCCATAGCAGATACGGTAAAAAGTGAAAGGACCATTTTTGTAGTTTATTAAATTCTACACACTGAAGGTGCAATCCAAATTTTTATCTGATTGTCCATTTGGCCGTTATTGTTCACGCAACACAAGCCACGCATCAGTAATGACGTCATTATGTCAACCCACTTTTCATCCCCTTAGGGGAGGTTTATTAAAATTCGAATTACAGGTTGAGTATCCCATATCCAATATGCTTGGGACCAGAGGTATTTTGGATATTGGATTTTTCTGTATTTTGGAATAATTGCATACCATAATGAGATATCATGGTGATGGGACCCAAGTCTAAGCACAGAATGCATTTATGTCTCATATACACCTTATACACACAGCTTGATGGTCATTTTAGCCAATATTTTAATAACTTTGTACACTAAACATAGTTTGTGTACATACACACAATTCAATTCATGGGAGACCACCAGGGGAGACTGTGTGCTGTAATTGGAAGAGGAGTAAGGGAGTTACTATAATGTATAATGAATCCTTTCTAATAGGTATGTAACAGTCATGTATTTCGCTTTCTCTCTTCCTTCTAATTTGTTGATCCACTTTCACGGAGAAGCTATGCTATATATGACACACTGGCACAGTGGTTATCATATGTCATCCTGCACCATCATTACAACCATACCACCCTGGGTATGCCCAACGCCATTCGATCTTAGAAACTAAGCAGGGTTGGGCCTGGTCAGTACAGGGATGGGAGACCTCCTTCGAAGACCGGGTGCTGTAAATATAAGAGTGTCATGGGGATCCATTTGACATATCCCTCTAAATCGGGCAATGTGTATATGATTCTCTCTTTATGACCCTTTTGAGTATATATACATTTATTCCTCACTATGAAACTTCTCTCTTTTTCTTCAATATCTATGCCACCCAGATCAAAGGGGGAGCAAGGATTTGTGCACCTATACCTATAGTACTGAGGTCGTACGCTTCAGTATTTTTCCTTTTTCATTTATTCCCCTTTTTCTGCTAGACCATAAGTACAGTATTTTTATTTATCTATGACTAATATGTACCATGGTTTAATATTTAACAGCACTGCTGCCACAATAAGTATATTGGATGTACTATAAAGCGCATCTCTATCAGGCTTTAAAGTGCCTTATAATTCTTTTTAACTGCAAGTAAACATAGTTAATATAGCCTCTGATCACTCCTTTTACATCTCTCTGTTCCATGTGAAATAACTGACGGACCTGTGAGCTGATATGATAAAAAGCCGAACATCGTAGGTAAAATGGCTGCCGGGACACCTTGTTTACATTGAATACTGTCTGCAGCAAAGAGACTTCTAAAACATGTCCACCATACACAGGAGATTAGGACAGACTAAAACCTATCAAATTCCGCCACACGGAGCGGGTGCATGCTCACAGCTGGATCGCGGACACCGGATGTGGGGCGGAAGTGACGTCACGCACGGCCCGGACAGGAAGTCCGTGGCTACGATCATTTTCATGCTCTAAACTAAGTTTTTATTGTGAATTTTGTTGTGTTTGAACATTATTCTTTATCTACGTTAGTATAGTATTGTGTCACTCTGTATGTATTAGCATTTTGATAATGACTGACTGCCCAATCAATTAGTGACAGGAAGTGATGTAGACATCAATTCCCCTTTAGATTAGGTATATATACATGGTCTGTCTCACTGATTAAACTACCCCTTGATGAAGTCCAGATAGGACGAAACGCGTTGGGTGCTACTTGATCTAAACTTATCCTCAAAAGCTAAGATATTGATCTCTTATACTTTTAAAACCTATTTTTGTATTTTTACATGTTTTACTTTTTATTCACATTTTTTATTGTTATCTTTTTCTATTTCTATCAAAAAGATTTTTTTTTTCTTTTGAATTTTATAGTATGTTTTTAGGTGCATGTCAATCTGCACAGCCTATTTTTTGCCTAGTGATACTCTGTTTTTAGTGCTGCGTTCTACAATAAATTTTTATATTTACAATGTTTTAAGTCTCCTAATACCTTTAACACCATTGGTCGCCTAATTACCTTATTCTATTTTTCCAAGTTTTATCCCTTAAGCACTTATACCAGTGCTTAGTCTACTTAAGGTTAGAGCTGACACCCTTTTACATCAAGGGAGTGTACACTTAGAGACAATAGTTATTTTATTGTGTGGTCCAAATACTAGTGTTTTTTTATGGGTACTGCATCTTTGGCACTGATCGCTTCCTTAGTACACACACACACTTATATATATATATATATATATACACACACACACTGCTCAAAAAAATAAAGGGAACACTTAAACAACACATCCTAGATCTGAATGAATGAAATATTCTTATTAAATACTTTGTTCTTTACATAGTTGAATGTGCTGACAACAAAATCACACAAAAATTATCAATGGAAATCAAATTTATTAACCCATGGAGGTCTGGATTTGGAGTCACACTCAAAATTAAAGTGGAAAAACACACTTCTGGCTGATCCAACTTCGATGTAATGTCCTTAAAACAAGTCAAAATGAGGCTCAGTAGTGTGTGTGGCCTCCACATGCCTGTATGACCTCACTACCACGCCTGAGCATGCTCCTGATGAGGTGGCAGATGGTCTTCTGAGGGATTTCCTCCCAGACCTGGACTAAAGCATCTGCCAACTCCTGGACAGTCTGTGGTGCAAAGTGGCATTGGTGGATGGAGCGAGACATGATGTCCCAGATGTGCTCAATTGGATTCAGGTCTGGGGAACGGGTGGGCCAGTCCATAGCATCAATGCCTTCGTCTTGCAGGAACTGCTGACACACTCCAGGCTGTGCGGCCTCCAAAGAAATGCCACCCCACACCATTTCTGACCCACTGCCAAACCGGTCATGCTGGAGGATGTTGCAGGCAGCAGAACGTTCTCCTTGGCATCTCCAGACTCTGTCACGTCTGTCACATGTGCTCAGTGAGAACCTGCTTTCATCTGTGAAGAGTACAGGGCGCCAGTGGCGAATTGGCCAATCTTGGTGTTCTCTGGCAAATGCCAAACGTCCTGCACGGTGTTGGGCTGTAAGCACAACCCCCACCTGTGGATGTCGGGCCCTCATACCACCCTCATGAAGTCTGTTTCTGATCATTTGAGTAGACACATGCACATTTGTGGCTTGCTGGAGATCATTTTGCAGGGCTCTGGCAGTGCTCCTCCTGTTCCTCCTTGCACAAAGGCGGAGGTAGCGGTCCTGCTGCTAGGTTGTTGCCCTTCTGCGGCCTCTTCCACGTCTCCTGATGTACTGGCCTGTCTCCTGGTAGCGCCTCCATGCTCTGGACACTACGCTGACAGACACATCAAACCTTCTTGCCACAGCTCGCATTGATGTGCCATCCTGGATGAGCTGCACTACCTGAGCCACTTGTGTGGGTTGTAGACTCCGTCTCATGCTACCACTAGAGTGAAAACACAGCCAGCTTTCAAAAGTGACCAAAACATCAGCCAGAAAGCATAGGAGCTGAGAAGTGGTCTGTGGTCACCACCTGCAGAACAACTCCTTTATTGGGGGTGTCTTGCTAATTGCCTATAATTTCCACCTGTTGTCTATTCCATTTGCACAACAGCATGTGCAATTGATTGTCAATCAGTGTTGCTTCCTAAGTGGACAGTTTGATTTCACAGAAGTGTGATTGACTTGGAGTTACATTGTGTTGTTTAAGTGTTCCCTTTATTTTTTTGAGCAGTGTATAATATATATATATATATATATATATATATATATATATATATATATATATATATATATATATACATACATACATATATATATATAAAGGTGTGTCCACTGACATCTTTGCTTTTTTGCTCAATTTGGCACAACATGCAAAACACGGCTAAGCTGTTTTTCATGAGTAGCGAGTGGATGGATTTTAAAAGTTTTGTTTGCCATAATAGAATATGTATAAAGTAACATATTAATGAAGCAACTTAAGAAAAATCACAAGCCATGGCTAAATCTCTGAGTCTATGGCATGCAAAACCATACCATACATGGCGGGATATAGCAAAGATGTATGTGGACACATCTGTATGTGGTCTTTCCCTGGGATCAGTCTTGTCATGACACTTCCGTACAAGGCCCTATTAAGAAAAAATGTGTGGGGAGAGCAATTATCTCTCTAGCACAGGGCACCAAAAAGTCTAGTTACAGCTCTGTGCAATACACACAATGGTGGATATAGTCACAGTAGCAGGCATTTTAAATTTAATGGGGTATATTTGTTATGTCAGAGGTTAGAATGCTGACATACAGTAAAACGACTACATAATGTCAACATGTACATTATGTCGAAAGAGTACATGTCATCATGTTCTTCACAACAGAGTGAACATTCCAGAGATCAATCTACAACAAAGAAAACATCCCAGTAACTGCCATGCGATACAGATAGTATTCTAATGATCAATATACAAAATTGCATTTTTGTGACTACCGTACAATACAGAAAGCATCCTATTGATTGCTGTAAAATATGGGGAGTATCCTAGTGAATACAATACAATACATCATCATAGTGACAGCTGTGTAGTACAGGTTGTATCCTAGTGAATGCTGTATTATACAGACTTTGCATTCTTCTATTTATGTTTTGGTACATAATGTGCCCAACTTTTCTTTTACCTTCATTGGTCAGGGATTAACACATATCAGTATATTTCCTTTTAGAATAGTTAAACTGGGAATTATATTGGCCAGGCTAGATTTCTCTATATACTAGATTTTACAGTTGCTTCTTTGCTGGTGCTGTCCATGGTCCTGACTGGGATACATTGATTTACACCAGTGGTTCCCAACCTCGTTCCTCAAGTAACCTCAACAGTACGTGTTTTCCAGGTCACCCAGCAGTTGAACAGGTGTATTCATTACTCACTGACACATTTTAAAAGACCCACAGGTGGAGCTAATTATTTCACTTGCACTCGTGTGAGGAGACCTGGAAAATATGAACTGTTGGGACTACTTAACGGCCTCGGTTGGAACCACTGATCTACACTATATAGTAATGCAAATCTTGAGGAATGAAAAGAACATTTCCACTATAAGTGTTTCACTGCTAATGGGACTTACCTCTACCTGCACCAACATCCTGTCACCTCTACTCTCTCTACTCAGCAGTTTTATACAGTATGTTAGAACTGAGGGTGCCATTCAAACCTGATCGCACAATAACTTTTTTTGCAGCGCTGCGATCAGGTCAGAACTGCACATGCGTATGATCCGCAATGCGCAGGCGCGTTGCCCCACCGGCGATGGGGATTGCTGGACAGCAACGGGATTAACGAAGAAAGCGATCGCACCGGCGATCGCAAGAAGATTGACAGACAGAGGTCATTTGTGGGTATTACCTGACCGTTTCCAGGGAGTGTCTGGAAAAATGCAGGCGTGTTCAGCCGGTGGAAGGGAGGGTTCCTGACGTCAGCTTCAGGCCGGATGATCGCACTGGAAGAGCAAGTCCTGAGCTGTGCAGAGACTGCTCAAACTTCTGTGTGCAGAGGTTTGTGCAGCTCTCTGCACATGCAATCGCACCCCTGCACAGCGACTACCCCTCCCCAAAAGGCGTCGACTACCTGATCGCAGGGATGCAAAAGACGCACCCTAGCGATCAGGTCTGAATTAGGCCCATAATACTATGGCCCTCATTCAGCAGCAGTCACTGCTGCTGTGAAAACACAGATCAGAAGGATGAGATTGCATAGTGATTGACAGGTGATGGGCGTTCACGGGGGAGTGGAGTAGAAAACGCAGGCATGTCATGGCCATAATCGGAGTGGCCGGATGACGTTGCCTCTGTTTCCTGCGATAGGAAACATGGCGGTGGTGTGCCTGCATAAGCAGCCTGGCTGCATATGGTCAATTGAATTGCGATCACATTGCTGGGCAGTGCTACACATGCTGGGCGGCCTTGCCCTGTGTTGGGCGAACCCAAGCATGCAATATTATTCGTAGCAGTTTTTGATACCAACTCTGAGTAATATCCTTTGCCTGTATATTCATGCCCCTGATCTGTATCTCCAAGCACCAGACACTTTGAAATATAAATGCAAGTAGTGTGTACTTAAATGCAGCTCTAAAGCAGGCAAATAATTGGTACAAAGATATACTTATTTACTGTACATTTACTGACCTTCACCTACTTCTAGCTTTACAAAGCTAAAGTTCCTATTTGCACATATCATGGGGCAAAGATACTGTAGTCCAGCTTAGTCCTACATCAGGCCCTCCTATTGTAATACCCTGATACTGCACATGCACAAGAAGAGAGAGGTCCCATGAGAGGGCAGTAGGAGGCTGGGGACAGTTTATAGAGGAGGTAAGGCAGTTGCTGAGGTGCAGTTGGTGAAAGGCAGTTGGTCTGAGGGAAGTATGAGGAGAAGAAGTGCTGCAACAAGCGCTGGTGATAGTCTAGAGAAGTGCTGAGTGGAAGCGGGAGGAATGAAGTGGAGGTGAGATTCAGTGAGTAGGAGCAACACAGAGAGGGGCAACTAAGGTTGAGTGAGGGGAGAAAACTGGAGAGACAGATAAACCAGCCCCAAGTGGAATGTGGTTTCTCCAGAGAAAGAGAAAGAGAGTGACAAGGGTCTGAAATAGGGGTGTGAGTTTGAAGAACATTGTATAAACCTAATATTTGCCCAGAGCGACTTCCACTGGAAGAACTGTTTTGCCAGCAGTCTGCAGTCTATTCCCAAGGAAAGAAGTGACGTATTGAGAGGAGGGCATATATTACAAAGCGGCTATTTATGCAGCAAAACTGTCCAGTCAAGCCCCTTTGTTAAGTGGAGAACACTGCTCTTAGAGGCAGCCTAATTAGTGAAGCTAGGGCAACTGTATCTGTCACTCAGTTGTATTACTGCAGTCAGCCATTACACCCTCCTACAGCCACTGCTGTACAGAACCATGATTACAGCACCAGTAATACCTGCTCTATCTGCTGAAAAATTGTCAAAGTAAACTTATCTATGAAACCTTTCCATAAGATTATAGTAGCAATCCGTTACAGCAAAGGCCTAGTGTGGAAGTTACTGCAGAGCATAGTCCTTCCCTTAGAGAACAGTAATAAATATTACTTTGTCGAGAAATGGTCTGGAGAAGTATTTATAGTTACCACGATGTAACAGATGCTCACCTGTGGAGCATTATCAGAAATCAGGGCATGGGCCTGTACACGGTAACTGCAAAAACAGCCGCAACGTAAGATGAGTGCACCCTCCATGATTGACACCAACATATAGATATTGCAATGAAACCTTTATGTCACTATTGTGGTTTACATAAAATTTAGATATCTATGTATTGGAATACGGAGAAAGTAGCCTATTGTAACACTGTAGGGGGACAGGGTGCCGTTTCCTAGAGTAGATGGCTGCAAGCAGCAGCTGAGAAATCGTACAAGTACAGTTTGTGGTGCAACTGGCCGCAACCAGTTTTATTAAACAGAAAATAAAACAAACATCAAAAGAAAATACCTTGTCTGTCCAGCACTAATTAAACACAAGACGCTCCTAACTGTCTCTAAACAAAAACACAACGTTTTCCAGTCAACACTGTATGGCTCACTTGTATAAGGAAGCGTGTTTCTCTCACAGAGATTCTCCAGTCTCCTCAGGCAGTCTGCACACACTAATCAGGCTAGCAGCCCTATAAGGCTCTTGCACAGCTGAAAGCCCTGATTAGCCCTCTGTGAGGCCAAAGATCCGAACTGGGCCCAATGTCTGGAACTTGCCCACTCTTTCTCTCAGGGACCTTATCCAGCTTTTCCAGCAAACTGAAAAGGTTCTAACAAAACAAAACAAAACATTTTCCTAGAAGTTTTCATTTTCTAAAACATGTAAGACAAGAACCTTAGACAAACATACCTGCCCTCAAACACTATTCCAGTGTTCTTGTCACACTATTTATTTGAAATGTATTAGGTTGTTCCAGGATTTGCTATTTTTTTTATATATTTGTGGAAAGGATTTTAGAACATTAATTAAATGGTTCTCATCGTATAAAGAAAGTCACCAGGAGATGATTAATATGAGAGTAATTACAGTAGAAATTCAGTGGTGTGCTATTTACTGTCACTGTGTAGTCGGGATGCGGTCAAGATGCTGGCTGTCAGGATCCCGGCAGTAGGTATGCCAACGCCGGAGTCCCAACAGACATCAGAATGCCGACACTGGAATCCTGACAGGGTCAGGAGACCAACACTGGAATCTCGTCAGCCGGCATCCCGACCGTATAGTGGGTAGGTTAGTGTTAAGGCTGGGGAGGTTAGGTTAAGGCACTTCCCCGTGGGGGATGGGGGGGTGTTAGGGTTAGACTGTGGGGGGGAGGTTAGGGTTAGGCTGTGGTGGGGGGGATTAGAGTTAGGGGGTGGGGATAGTTAGGTTTCAGCACTAAGGGGCAAGAGTTAGACTGCGGGGAAGGGAGGGTTAGGGGGTAGGGGAGAGTGGGGAACAGTCTTCTCTCCCCCTGTTGGGATTTCAAGTACCCAGATGACTGCAGGAGTTTAGAGAAGGCCAAGTTTGTCCGAGTGAGTTTCTCAAGGGTAAATACACTCAGTTTATTACTCCACTGTGTGTTACATTACAACCAGGGCCGGTTGTAGATCTTGTGGCAACCAGGGCAAAAGTTTCTTTTGGCGCCGCTCCCCCCCCCCCGACAGTTAAAACAGAGTTAGTGCACGCCAAAGGCGCGTGCCCAAAAATAGGCCGTGGCTACATAGGGAATGGGCATGGCCACAGTTATGCCCCCTGTAGTTATGCCCCCAGTAGTTATGCCCCCTTATGCTGTGACCCCAGTAGATTTGCCCCCAGTAGTTGTGCCCCCCATAGCTGAGCCCCCCGTAGTTGTGACCCCTGTAGTTGTGCCCCCAGTAGTTATGCCCCCAGTAGTTATGCCCCCAGTAGCTGTGCCCCCAGTAGTTGTGCCACCTGTAGCTGTGCCCGCAGTAGTTGTGCCCCCTGTAGTTGTGCCCCCTGTAGTTGCGCCCCCTAGTAGCACCAGACAAAAAAAAACCACACAATACTCACTAGCCCCACTCCTGCTTCCCAGATCGCTGTTGCTGCTGCTCCGTCTCTAGCCGCCTGCTCCTCACTATGGGGGTCATTCTGACCTGGTCGCACGCTGCCATTTTTCGCATCGCAGAGATCAGGTCACTACTGCGCATGCGTATGCACCGTAATGCACAGGTGCGTCGTATGGGTACAAAGCCGATCGTTGCTGGGCGATGGATTTAACAAAGAATCCATTCGCACAGCCGATCGCAAGAAGATTGACTGGAAGAAGGCGTTTATGGGTGTCAACTGACCGTTTTCAGGGAGTGGATGGAAAAACGCAGGCGTGTCCAAGCGGCAGGTGTCAGACGTCAATTCCGGACAGGCTGAAATGATCGCAGCGGCTGAGTAAGTTCAGACCTATTGAAAAACTGCACAACCTATTTTTGTAGTGCTCGGCTGCACAGGCCTTGCACACTTGCAAAGCTAAAATACACTCCCCAGTGGGCGGTGACTATGCATTTGCACGGCTGCAAAAAGTAGCTAGTGAGCGATCAACTTGGAATGACCCCCTATGGGAGAGATGTAATGACGTCTCTCCCATAGCGCTGCACAGACACTAGAGGTCAATTATGACCTCTAGTATCCGACAATGGTGCCGGCTGCAGCAGGCACCCGCACAGTCCACGGTGCCTGCTGCAGCTGGGGAGCGAGATGCGGGTGGGCGGTGGGTGCCTGCGGCTGCGCCCGCGGGCCTCAGCACCCCGGGTACCCGCCCTGCTTGCCCGTGCCTAGAACCGCTCCTGATTACCACCTATGCAATTTATAAATAATACAACAAAATGGAGGCTGCACTCAAAATTAGAAAGAACGGTGATAACTATTTACCAAATTTATCAGTTAAAAAAGACAATTTAATAAAAGCCACAATAATATACATGTGACAACATACAACATGAATTCATGTGATTTAAAAGAAATGGGTTACCCTGAATACTGGCTCAGGACGTGTATTAATAATACACTAGAAGGAGTCCGTTCCAAAGAATGCCCTTTGTTGCAAAAGAATCCAGTATGCAAGAGTTTCCTATATGTGTAGAGAGTCCAATACGTAAATTATGTGCATCAGAAGAGGGTTTGGCAATGGAAATAGTATAGTTGGCGGGTACCTCATGCAATACGGTGTTTGGAGTAGATGATGCCTCTCTGAAACTCTTCTGGTTGGCTGGCAAATGGCAAGGGCTTGTTCGGATCCAAGTGGAGAAGTCGTTCTGGTCCAGTAGATAACAACTGATGCATTTCGCTGCATATACTGTAGCTTGCAGCTTTTTCAAAGGTATAATGAGTTGTCTATATTTGGGGTTTATATGCCCTAAACAAAATGGTGTCTTAATTAGCACCTGGATGTGTAATACCATTAATCAAATGCAATATACATAAAAACAATTAAAACATATATAGAAGACAGACCAATCCATCAATAATGCCACCAATAAATTATGTAATCATTATAAACTTTCTTAAATGAGCCAGTTGCTTATAGTACTATAATGACTTTTCTGATTACAAGTTTTAAAATAAAAATGGGAAAAAAATTTAATCTGTGAATTTCAAACAAAGCTCATACTGTACATGGGGGGTCATTCCAAGTTGATCGCTCGCTAGC
This sequence comes from Pseudophryne corroboree, assembly GCF_028390025.1. Classification (NCBI taxonomy): domain Eukaryota; kingdom Metazoa; phylum Chordata; class Amphibia; order Anura; family Myobatrachidae; genus Pseudophryne; species Pseudophryne corroboree. The sequence continues at coordinate 119,808,482 of NC_086450.1, forward strand.
TACTTTTAGCAGTCGTGCAAACGCTAAGCCGCCGCCCTCTGGGAGTGTATCTTAGCTTAGCAGAAGTGTGAACGAAAGGATCGCAGAGCGGCTACAAAAAAAAATGGTGCAGTTTCTGAGTAGCTTCAAACCTACTCAGCGCTTGCGATCACTTCAGACCATTCAGTTCCGGATTTGACGTCACAAACACGCCCAGCCACGCCTGCGTTTTTCCTGGCATGCATGCGTTTTTTCGAACACTCCCTGAAAACGGTCAGTTGACACCCAGAAACGCCCACTTCATGTCAATCACTCTGCGGCGAGCAGTGCGACTGAAAAGCTTCGCTAGACCTTGTGTAAAACTGTATCAGCTGTTGTGAAAGTACGTCGCGCGTGCGCATTGCGCCGCATAAGCATGCGCAGAAGTGCCGCTTTTTTGCTTCATCGCTGCTCAGCGAACATTTTCAGCTAGCGATCAACTCGGAATGACCCCCTTGATGTTAAAGTAAAATGATTTATTATTAAGGCAAACTTACATAATTGCATTAGACAGTTACAATTTTACAAATATACATCTATACATAATTATTTAAACTATACACAAACTACATAATTATGTAGATGAGCAAGTAGAAGAGAGCACCTTGCTCATAAGACCTTCAATTCTAGAGATTCAAGCAGTACACTAAAGCCCTACAATTAGTTAAGGCAATGACAAAATAATAAAGATGTCAGTAGAGATGTGCACCGGAAATTTTTCGGGTTTTGTGTTTTGGTTTTGGGTTCGGTTCCGCGGCCGTGTTTTGGGTTCGAACGCGTTTTGGCAAAACCTCACTGAATTTTTTTTGTCGGATTCGGGTGTGTTTTGGATTCGGGTGTTTTTTTCAAAAAACCCTAAAAAACAGCTTAAATCATATAATTTGGGGGTCATTTTGATCCCAAAGTATTATTAACCTCAATAACCATAATTTCCACTCATTTTCAGTCTATTCTGAACACCTCACACCTCACAATATTATTTTTAGTCCTAAAATTTGCACCGAGGTCGCTGGATGACTAAGCTCAGCGACCCAAGTGGCCGACACAAACACCTGGCCCATCTAGGAGTGGCACTGCAGTGTCACGCAGGATGGCCCTTCCAAAAAACACTCCCCAAACAGCACATGACGCAAAGAAAAAAAGAGGCGCAATGAGGTAGCTGTGTGACTAAGCTCAGCGACCCAAGTGGCCGACACAAACACCTGGCCCATCTAGGAGTGGCACTGCAGTGTCAGGCAGGATGGCCCTTCCAAAAAATACTCCCCAAACAGCACATGACGCAAAGAAGAAAAAAAAAGAGGCGTAATGAGGTAGCTGTGTGACTAAGCTCAGCGACCCTAGTGGCCGACACAAACACCTGGCCCATCTAGGAGTGGCACTGCAGTGTCAGGCAGGATGGCCCTTCCAAAAAACACTCCCCAAACAGCACATGACGCAAAGAAAAAAAGAGGCGCAATGAGGTAGCTGTGTGAATAAGCTCAGTGACCCTAGTGGCCGACACAAACACCTGGCCCATCTAGGAGTGGCAATGCAGTGTCACGCAGGATGGCCCTTCAAAAAAACACTCCCCAAACAGCACATGATGCAAAGAAAAAAAGAGATGCAATGAGGTAGCTGTGTGACTAAGCTCAGCGACCCAAGTGGCCGACACAAACACCTGGCCCATCTAGGAGTGGCACTGCAGTGTCAGGCAGGATGGCCCTTCCAAAAAATACTCCCCAAACAGCACATGACGCAAAGAAGAAAAAAAAGAGGCGCAATGAGGTAGCTGTGTGACTAAGCTCAGCGACCCTAGTGGCCGACACAAACACCTGGCCCATCTAGGAGTGGCACTGCAGTGTCAGGCAGGATGGCCCTTCAAAAAAACACTCCCCAAACAGCACATGACGCAAAGAAAAAAAGAGGCGCAATGAGGTAGCTGTGTGAGTAAGCTAAGCGACCCTAGTGGCCGACACAAACACCTGGCCCATCTAGGAGTGGCACTGCAGTGTCACGCAGGATGGCCCTTCAAAAAAACACTCCCCAAACAGCACATGACGCAAAGAAAAAAAGAGGCGCAATGAGGTAGCTGTGTGACTAAGCTCAGCGACCCAAGTGGCCGACACAAACACCTGGCCCATCTAGAAGTGGCACTGCAGTGTCAGGCAGGATGGCCCTTCCAAAAAATACTCCCCAAACAGCACATGACGCAAAGAAAAAAAGAGGCGCAATGAGGTAGCTGTGTGAGTAAGCTAAGCGACCCTAGTGGCCGACACAAACACCTGGCCCATCTAGGAGTGGCACTGCAGTGTCACGCAGGATGGCCCTTCAAAAAAACACTCCCCAAACAGCACATGACGCAAAGAAAAAAAGAGGCGCAATGAGGTAGCTGTGTGACTAAGCTCAGCGACCCAAGTGGCCAACACAAACACCTGGCCCATCTAGGAGTGGCACTGCAGTGTCACGCAGGCTGGCCCTTCCAAAAAACACTCCACAAACAGCACATGACGCAAAGAAAAATGAAAGAAAAAAGAGGTGCAAGATGGAATTGTCCTTGGGTCCTCCCACCCACCCTTATGTTGTATAAACAGGACATGCACACTTTAACCAACCCATCATTTCAGTGACAGGGTCTGCCACACGACTGTGACTGAAATGACGGTTTGGTTTGTACCCCCACCAAAACAGAAGCAATTAATCTCTCCTTGCACAAACTGGCTCTACAGAGGCAAGATGTCCACCTCATCATCATCCTCCGATTCATCACCGTGTACATCCCCCTCCTCACAGATTATCAATTCGTCCCCACTGGAATCCACCATCACAGCTACCTGTGTACTTTGTGGAGGCAATTGCTGCTGGTGAATGTCTCCATGGAGGAATTGATTATAATTCATTTTAATGAACATCATCTTCTCCACATTTTCTGGAAGTAACCTCGTACGCCGATTGCTGACAAGGTGAGCGGCGGCACTAAACACTCTTTCGGAGTACACACTTGTGGGAGGGCAACTTAGGTAGAATAAAGCCAGTTTGTGCAAGGGCCTCCAAATTGCCTCTTTTTCCTGCCAGTATACGTACGGACTGTCTGACATGCCTACTTGGATGCGGTCACTCATATAATCCTCCACCATTCTTTCAATGGGAAGAGAATCATATGCAGTGACAGTAGACGACATGTCCGTAATCGTTGGCAGGCCCTTCAGTCCGGACCAGATGTCAGCATTAGCAGTCGCTCCAGACTGCCCTGCATCACCGCCAGCGGGTGGGCTCGGAATTCTGAGCCTTTTCCTCGCTCCCCCAGTTGCGGGAGAATGTGAAGGAGGAGATGTTGACAGGTCGCGTTCCGATTGACTTGACAATTTTGTCACCAGCAGGTCTTTGAACCCCAGCAGACTTGTGTCTGCCGGAAAGAGAGATCCAAGGTAGGTTTTAAATCTAGGATCGAGCACGGTGGCCAAAATGTAGTGCTCTGATTTCAACAGATTGACCACCCGTGAATCCTTGTTAAGCGAATTAAGGGCTCCATCCACAAGTCCCACATGCCTAGCGGAATCGCTCTGTGTTAGCTCCTCCTTCAATGTCTCCAGCTTCTTCTGCAAAAGTCTGATGAGGGGAATGACCTGACTCAGGCTGGCAGTGTCTGAACTGACTTCACGTGTGGCAAGTTCAAAAGGTTGCAGAACCTTGCACAACGTTGAAATCATTCTCCACTGCGCTTGAGACAGGTGCATACCACCTCCTATATCATGCTCGGTTGTAAAGGCTTGAATGGCCTTTTGCTGCTCCTCCAACCTCTGAAGCATATAGAGGGTTGAATTCCACCTCCTTACCACTTCTTGCTTCAGATGATGGCAGGGCAGGTTCAGGCGTTTTTGGTGTTGCTCCAGTCTTCTGTACGTGGTGCCTGTACGCCGAAAGTGGCCCGCAATTCTTCTGGCCACCGACAGCATCTCTTGCACGCCCCTCTCGTTTTTTAAATAATTCTGCACCACCAAATTCAAGGTATGTGCAAAACATGGGACGTGCTGGAATTTGCCCATATTTAATGCACACACAATATTGCTGGCGTTGTCCGATGCCACAAATCCACAGGAGAGTCCAATTGGGGTAAGCCATTCTGCGATGATCTTCCTCAGTTGCCGTAAGAGGTTTTTAGCTGTGTGCGTATTCTGGAAAGCGGTGATACAAAGCGTAGCCTGCCTAGGAAAGAGTTGGCGTTTGTGAGATGCTGCTACTGGTGCCGCCGCTGCTGTTCTTGCGGCGGGAGTCCATACATCTACCCAGTGGGCTATCACAGTCATATAGTCCTCAGTCTGCCCTGCTCCACTTGTCCACAAGTCCGTGGTTAAGTGGACATTGGGTACAACTGCATTTTTTAGGACACTGGTGAGTCTTTTTCTGAGGTCTGTGTACATTTTCGGTATCGCCTGCCTAGAGAAATGGAACCTAGATGGTATTTGGTACCAGGGACACAGTACCTCAAACAAGTCTATAGTTGGCTCTGCAGTAATGATGGATACCGGAACCACGTTTCTCACCGCCCAGGATGCCAAGGCCTCAGTTATCCGCTTTGCAGCAGGATGACTGCTGTGATATTTCATCTTCCTCGCAAAGGACTGTTGGACAGTCAATTGCTTGGTGGAAGTAGTAAAAGTGGTCTTACGACTTCCCCTCTGGGATGACCATCGACTCCCAGCAGCAACAACAGCAGCGCCAGCAGCAGTAGGCGTTACACGCAAGGATGCATCGGAGGAATCCCAGGCAGGAGAGGACTCGTCAGAATTGCCAGTGACATGGCCTGCAGGACTATTGGCATTCCTGGGGAAGGAGGAAATTGACACTGAGGGAGTTGGTGGGGTGGTTTGCGTGAGCTTGGTTACAAGAGGAAGGGATTTACTGGTCAGTGGACTGCTTCCGCTGTCGCCCAAAGTTTTTGAACTTGTCGCTGACTTATGATGAATGCGCTGCAGGTGACGTATAAGGGAGGATGTTCCGAGGTGGTTAATGTCCTTACCCCTACTTATTACAGCTTGACAAAGGCAACACACGGCTTGACAAATGTTGTCCGCATTTCTGTTGAAATACTTCCACACCGAAGAGCTGATTTTTTTGGTATTTTCACCAGGCATGTCAATGGCCATATTCCTCCCACGGACAACAGGTGTCTCCCCGGGTGCCTGACTTAAACAAACCACCTCACCATCAGAATCCTCCTGATCAATTTCCTCCCCAGCGCCAGCAACACCCATATCCTCCTCATCCTGGTGTACTTCAACACTGACATCTTCAATCTGACTATCAGGAACTGGACTGCGGGTGCTCCTTCCAGCACTTGCAGGGGGCGTGCAAATGGTGGAAGGCGCATGCTCTTCACGTCCAGTGTTGGGAAGGTCAGGCATCGCAACCGACACAATTGGACTCTCCTTGTGGATTTGTGATTTCGAAGAACGCACAGTTCTTTGCTGTGCTTTTGCCAGCTTAAGTCTTTTCATTTTTCTAGCAAGAGGCTGAGTGCTTCCATCCTCATGTGAAGCTGAACCACTAGCCACGAACATAGGCCAGGGCCTCAGCCGTTCCTTGCTACTCCGTGTGGTAAATGGCATATTGGCAAGTTTACGCTTCTCCTCCGACGATTTTATTTTAGATTTTTGAGTCCTTTTTTTACTGATATTTGGTGTTTTGGATTTTACATGCTCTGTACTATGACATTGGGCATCGGCCTTGGCAGACGACGTTGATGGCATTTCATCGTCTCGGCCATGACTAGTGGCAGCAGCTTCAGCACGAGGTGGAAGTCGATCTTGATCTTTCCCTATTTTTGGAACCTCAACATTTTTGTTCTCCATATTTTAATAGGCACAACTAAAAGGCACCTCAGGTAAACAATGGTGATGGATGGATACTAGTATACTTATGGATGACGAGTGACTGCCGACACAGAGGTAGCTACAGCCGTGGACTACCGTACTGCGTCTGCTAGTATAGACTGGATGATAATGATATAAAAAATATATATATATCACTACTGCAGGACAGGTATATATTATATAATGACGGACCTGCTGGACACTGTCAGCAGCAGACTCCTAAACTACTAGTATGAAGAAGATAGAAAAAAAAAACCCACCACAGGTAGGTATACAATTATGGACGAGCACTGCCGACACAGAGGTAGCTACAGCCGTGGACTACTGTACTGCGTCTGCTAGTATAGACTGGATGATAATAATATAAAAAATATATATATATATCACTACTGCAGGACAGGTATATATTATATAATGACGGACCTGCTGGACACTGTCAGCAGCAGACTCCTAAACTACTAGTACGAAGAAGATGGAAAAAAAAAACCACCACAGGTAGGTATACAATTATGGACGAGCACTGCCGACACAGAGGTAGCTACAGCCGTGGACTACCGTACTGCGTCTGCTAGTATAGACTGGATGATAATGATATAAAAAATATATATATATCACTTGTGCAGGACAGGTATATATTATATAATGACGGACCTGCTGGACACTGTCAGCAGCAGACTCCTAAACTACTAGTATGAAGAAGATAGAAAAAAAACCCCACCACAGGTAGGTATACAATTATGGACGAGCACTGCCGACACAGAGGTAGCTACAGCCGTGGACTACCGTACTGCGTCTGCTAGTATAGACTGGATGATAATGATATAAAAAATATATATATATCACTACTGCAGGACAGGTATATATTATATAATGACGGACCTGCTGGACACTGTCAGCAGCAGACTCCTAAACTACTAGTATGAAGAAGATAGAAAAAAAAACCCACCACAGGTAGGTATACAATTATGGACGAGCACTGCCGACACAGAGGTAGCTACAGCCGTGGACTACCGTACTGCATCTGCTAGTATAGACTGGATGATAATGATATAAAAAATATATATATATCACTACTGCAGGACAGGTATATATTATATAATGACGGACCTGCTGGACACTGTCAGCAGCAGACTCCTAAACTACTAGTATGAAGAAGATAGAAAAAAAAAACCCACCACAGGTAGGTATACAATTATGGACGAGCACTGCCGACACAGAGGTAGCTACAGCCGTGGACTACCGTACTGCGTCTGCTAGTATAGACTGGATGATAATGATATAAAAAAATCTATATATATCACTACTGCAGGACAGGTATATATTATATAATGACGGACCTGCTGGACACTGTCAGCAGCAGACTCCTAAACTACCAGTATGAAGAAGATAGAAAAAAAAAACCCACCACAGGTAGGTATACAATTATGGACGAGCACTGCCGACACAGAGGTAGCTACAGCCGTGGACTACCGTACTGCGTCTGCTAGTATAGACTGGATGATAATGATATAAAAAATATATATATATCACTACTGCAGGACAGGTATATATTATATAATGACGGACCTGCTGGACACTGTCAGCAGCAGACTCCTAAACTACTAGTATGAAGAAGATAGAAAAAAAAAACCCACCACAGGTAGGTATACAATTATGGACGAGCACTGCCGACACAGAGGTAGCTACAGCCGTGGACTACCGTACTGCGTCTGCTAGTATAGACTGGATGATAATGATATAAAAAATATATAGATATCACTACTGCAGGACAGGTATATATTATATAATGACGGACCTGCTGGACACTGTCAGCAGCAGACTCCTAAACTACTAGTATGAAGAAGATAGAAAAAAAAAACCACCACAGGTATGTATACAATTATGGACGAGCACTGCCGACACAGAGGTAGCTACAGCCGTGGACTACCGTACTGCGTCTGCTAGTATAGACTGGATGATAATGATATAAAAAATATATATCACTACTGAAGGACAGGTATATATTATATAATGACGGACCTGCTGGACACTGTCAGCAGCAGACTCCTAAACTACTAGTATGAAGAAGATAGAAAAAAAAAAACCACCACAGGTAGGTATACAATTATGGACGAGCACTGCCGACACAGAGGTAGCTACAGCCGTGGACTACCGTACTGCGTCTGCTAGTATAGACTGGATGATAATGATATAAAATATATATATATATATCACTACTGCAGGTATATATTATAATATAATGAATGACGGACCTGCTGGACACTGTCTGTCAGCAGAATGCGTTTATAGAATTAAAAAAAAAACACCACACGAGTGTTTAACTTCAGGCAGACAATATACTGGTGGTCACCGGTCAGTCACACTGGCAGCAAAAGTGTGCACTGTTATGTACTCCTGCTATAACTGCTCCCCAGTCTCCCCCACAATTAAGCTGTGTGAGCAGTGAGCACTCAGCACAGTCAGATATACATAGATGATATTATCATGCAGCACACTGAGGCTGAGCACAGATATGGTATGTGACTGTGTATCGTTTTTTTTCAGGCAGAGAACGGATTTTAAATAATAAATAAAACTGGTGGTCACTAGTATAACTATCAGCAAAACTCTGCACTCTCTGAGTACTCCTAATGCTCTCCAAAATTACTAAAATGAAATTACTAGTAAATCAAGTGTCTCACTCTCTATCTAAACGGAGAGGACGCCAGCCACGTCCTCTCCCTATCAATCTCAATGCACGTGTGAAAATGGCGGCGACGCGCGGTTCCTTATATAGAATCCGAGTCTCGCGATAGAATACGAGCCTCGCGAGAATCCGACAGCTGGATGATGACGTTCGGGCGCGCTCGGGTTAGCCGAGCAAGGCGGGAAGATCCGAGTCTGCCTCGGACCCGTGTAAAAAGGCTGAAGTTCGGGGGGGTTCGGATTCCGAGGAACCGAACCCGCTCATCTCTAGTCAGTATCCTATCTAGTTTGCACATGTTGTCATAACAACTTAAGCACTATAGTTTCTGTACTTTCAACTTGTAAAGCTCTGACTGCTTATAACTCTGCTTTGTACATACTAAATAACATATCTTATGATGCAAAAGAAATACGTTTGATCTCAAATATAAAAAATATAAAAAAAATGACACAATGAATATCTCCCGGATTACTCATATAACCATGTAAGCTGACAGCAGATAAAAACTACTTAACACTTCTCACTAACTCACCTCCTCTGCTATTTTTAAAATACTGTTTGATCTGTGACCTTTTCATAGTCTGGTGTCTTAGTCATTATTTCCATGTGAGTATGAGTATGACCATAGCATACAACATCAGGAAAATGTACAGTATACTGTAGTAGTCAGCAGCCATGATGGGTATTTAGATTCACTGCACTGCACCAAGAGCAATAACATTAAAAACCCCTGCCTAATATTGTGTAGGTCCCACTTGTGCCACCATAACAGCTCTGACCCATTGAGTCATAGACTCTACAAGACCTCTGAATGTGTTCTGTGGTATCTATCACCGAGATGTTAGCAGCAGATCTGTTAAGTTATTAAATTGCAATGTGGGAACCAAGGCTTCCCAGCAGAACAATGCCCGAAGCATCACACTGCCTCCACTGCAGTCTACATGATGTACAAGAAAATATTATTCAGCAGAGTAGGCCACCTTCTTCCATTGCTCCATGGTCCAGTTCTGATGCTCACATGCCCATTGTAGGCGTTTTTAGCGCTGGACAGGGGTCAGCACGGAAACTTTGATCAGTCTGCGGCTACACAGCCCCAAACTCAACAAGCTGTGATGTACTGTGTGTTCTGACACTTGTAGCTTTCTCATGCTACAGTAGCTCTTCTTTGGAATCAGACTAGACAGACTAGTCCTTACTCCCCATATGCATCAGTAAGCCTTGGGCTCCCATGTCCCTGTCGCTGATTCACCAATTGTCCTTCCTTAGACCACTTTTGGTAGGTACTATCCATTGCATACCTGGAACATCACTCAAGACCTGCTGTTTTGGAGATGCTCTGACCCAGCCATCTAGCCATCACAATTTGGCACTTGTCAAAGTCACTCAAATGTTCGCGCATTTTTCCTGCTTGCAAGACATCAACTTCAAAATTTAAAAAGTGAAGATATAATACAGTAGGTGCTTCTATCGTGTAATATACTATTGCCGCTGTTGTGTGTCCTGCCAGTTCCATTATACTGCAGAGAGAAGTTACAGGCCCAGATCAGTGATCAGTTGGAGACTGAGGGAATTTTTGTCCACTAAGGGGTCTATTTACTAAGCCTCTGGTGGAGGTAAAGTGGCCGGAGATAAAGTACCAGCCAATCAGCTCCTAACTGCCATGTCACAGGCTGGGTTTGAAAAATGACGGTTAGGTTGTGATTGGTTGGTACTTTATCTCCAGCGACTTTATCTCCATCAATGGCTTGGTAAATAGACCCCTAAGAGTCAGTATCCACAAGACTGAGTCTGAACAAAGTTCCCCCTCCATAGCTCTCTCTCACTGCCAGTTCCTTCCATATAATACTGAGGTCTTTGTAGCACACACTGACCTCACAGCACTCATCTCCTCATATCTCACTCAACCCGTCCCTCTCTGACCTCATCACAGCCAAATGACTGCCCCTCACTGCACTCACTGACCCCTTCATTGCCCTCCTAACAGCACTGCCCTCTCCTTTACTGTCCACCTCACAGCACCAACTGGCCTCTTCACTGTCTACCTCACAGCCACCCCCCCAATCCCCCAACCCCTTCACTGTTCACCTTAAAGCACATCCCCCTATAATGATCTCTCCCGCATCAAGAGCCAACACACAGAACCTCCCTCTGTCCTTTCAATGTCCATCTCACAGCACTTCAGTTTCAACCTCACAGCACTACCCTCCTTCACTGTCCCCCTCAAAGTACCCCACTTCATTGTCCACCTTACAGCATCCCCCATTTACTGTCCTACTCACAACACACAACACACCTCCTACCTTTAACTGTCCACCTCACAGTACCCCACTTCACTGTCCACCTTACAGTACCCCACTTCATTATCCACTTTACAGCAGCCCCCCATAAACTGTCAACCTCACAGCACACCTCTTCCATTCACTGTCCACATCACAGCACACCTTCACCATTTCATATTCACCTCACAGCATACCTTCTCTACTTCACTGTCCACCTCACAGCACACCTCCTCTGCATCGCTGTCTACCTCACAGCTCACCTTTTCCCCTTAACTGTCGACCTCACAGCACACCTCCTCTGCTTCATTGTTCACCTCGCAGCACATCTCCTCCCCTTCACTATTCACCTCACAGCACTCCCACCCTTCAATAACCACCCCACAACAGTCTCCCTTCTCCCGTCTCCTTCAATGTCCAACATACACACTCTTCCAGACCTCTTCAATGTCGACCCCACAGCACTCCCCAGGGAAGCACCAGCAAATTTACCTGATTTATTTTAGTCTGGCCTCACGTTCTATTATACAGGTGTATCCTTTTGTGCTGTTGCTGCGATGCTTTCACAGCGTACTCTAAACTATACACTGTAGTGAATGGATGCTGCGCAGCTCCCATTCATTCTAATGGAAGCCGCTTGCGCTACTACAGGATGCTACTGAAAGCAGCAGGGACACATCTGTAGCTGTTCCAAGATCGTGTGAGTGCACAGTCACAACTGAAAGAGTGAGAGGAGCTCAAGGAGGCTTCAATTGTGTCATAGCACATTGCAGTCAGGAACAATCCGCTGCAGCTCTGTCTGCCTCCCTTAGCCAGACATGGAAATGCAGAGCATGGCTGCAGGCACCCTGGATCACTAAAAGTGTATTGGCACAGGGAGCACATTGCCCCCTACCCCCAGGCTCAGCCCGCTACTGAACCCCAATCTTTAAACTGACTGTTTGCTATAAAAGTATTGAGTAAGCTAACCAACAACTTCAATTTTTTACAGCAGTCCATTAAATAAAATTTCAGGTTATCAAGTGTGATTACATCACATATCTAGGGCCATGTATTGTTGGAAATAGACTAGTATCAATGGTGCATGTATTCTGAGGCCCCCACCACCACCACCACCATGGACCAATTTTTTCCTCCCTCATGGAGCCGGCTGCCACAGTCAACAACTGAAGCCCAGCCCCTTAAATGTTTTGGCTCCACCCCTTTTTAAAAACCTACAAATCATGCCATGAAGGGGCAGGGCCTCATGGCATGATGCACACCTGGCACCTGTCCCCATCAGTGAACTACTGTGCGGGATGGAAAGGTAAATACAGTAATGTGTGTCTCAAAAATATTTGTCAGTCTCTTGTGTTTGAGGGGTCTGGGACTGAGGGTCGACAGCACAAAGGTCGACACACCTTAGGTCGACGCCAATTGGTCGACACACCTTAGGTCGACATGGACAAAAGGTCGACATGGACAAAAGGTCGACAGGAACAAGGTCGACATGGAAAAAGGTCGACATGAGTTTTTTATGTTTTTTTGGTGTCGTTTTCTTCGTAGAGTGACCGGGAACCCCAATTAGTGCACCGCGTCCCCTCGCATGGCTCGCTTCGCTCGCCATGCTTCGGGCATGGTGCCTTCGCTTCGCTCGGCACACTTTACCGTTCCAATCGTAGTCCACGTGGATCGTTAAGTAAGAAAAGGTTCAAAAAAAGAAAAAAATCGTGAAAAACTCATGTCGACCTTTTTCCATGTCGACATTGTTCATGTCGACATTTTGTCCATGTCGACCTTTTGTCCATGTCGACCTAAGGTGTGTCGACCAGTTGGCGTCGACCTAAGGTGTGTCGACCTTTGTGCTGTCGACCTGGAGTCCGGATACCGTGTTTGAGATACACATTACTTACATTTCCCCGAACACACACATGCCCAACCACCACACTGTACTTGTATGTGAATGCTTGGCTTCAACCCCTTTTTGGAAAACCCCACTACAAATCCTGTGTTTGCACATAAACATGGACTTTACACTCCACAATTAACTTAAATTTTACTGACATCACACAGCCGCTGCAGCCTGCCCCCACATAGTCCGGGCACGCCTGCGTTGCCCGGATTGCGCCCCTAAAATGGCGGCCAAATGCCGCTGGCCCGCCCCCTCCCGCCCAGTGACCACCTCTGCCTGTCAATCAGGCAGAGGCGATCGCAGGGCTGAGACGGCCATCGGCTGTCTGGCATGCGCCGGCACACTGTGGTGCTGGCACATGCGCAGTTCAGACCTGATCGGCTGCTGTACGAAAACAGCACCGATCAGGTCTGAATTAGGCCCTATGTACGATTTTGACTAAGTGCCAATTTTGACTATACTTTGCACTAGATATTCAAGATTGACTTGCCTGCACAGTCTATCTTTCCTTGCGATACCGACCCCTCAGGACCACAAATCGGGATCGAATCGGGATTGCAAGCGGCATAACACCTTCTGATTTGCACTAACTTTCCTTCCGAATTTGACTACTGTATATAAAGGGGTCATTCCGACCCGTTCGCACGCTGCAGTTTGTCGCAGAGGTGCGAAAGGGTCGGAATTGCGCATGCACAGCGGACGCATTGTGCACAAGTGTCACTGCCTGGCGACGGTCGTCGCCAGGCAGTGACGCCGCCAGCGGAAAAAGTAATCGCAGCGGCGATCGCAAGAAGACTGAATGGCGGGAGGCGTTCCGGGGCGTCAACTGACCGTTTTCCAGGCGAACGCAGGTGTGTCCAGGCATTTTGAGGGCGGATGTCTAACGTCATTTCCGGGACCTTCGTCGCTGGATCCGTCGCACAGGGTATGTAAGTCTGACCCTGGTCTTGTTTTGCAGGAAACTTTTTTAGCATAGCAGGGCTGCACAAGTGATCGCAGCCCTGCTATGCTAAAATACACTCCCCCATAGGCGGCGTCAAGTTGATTGCACGAGCAGCAAAAAGTTGCTACATACGATCAACTGTTCTATAGCACATCTTTAGTAAACCCTATGAAAAAGTCAACAGATTTGTTATTACAAATAAGACTTGCATAATTTCTTCTAGACAGTGTTAGTATTTAAACCCAAACCAGTAGGCTCTTAAAATAAATTTCAAACTCACAAGCTATTATTTGTCTGCAGATTTGTTTTTGAAAAAAAGGAAATATTGAAAATACAGCTTCAATTTTCCCCTTGAATTATTGATTGTGTAATAGGGGCTGCAGACACCCCTAGCACCCTCCACCCTAGGACTACCTAGCAGTGGCAGTAACTTCCCATTAGGGCTCCCTGGTAATCACTAGATGAACATGCCATCCCTGGTGGGAGGTGTTTTCTCTCCCTGGGACTGCCAGTCCAGACTGCACATAGCAGAAAGAGCACATTCAATGGGAAGCCACATTGATATTTAAAGAGTTGTTGTATTTGAATTGTCAATCAAAGTTGGTAGCCAATAAGATGTTCTGTGAGGGTGGGCTTTTTTACCTTTTATTAAGGCTGGTTGAGGATTTTTCATTTTCCTCACTTTTTTCCTTTAACTTTGCTTCAGCTTTCCTTTCCACTTCTTTTCACCCTTTCAACCCCATTTCTATCCACCATGCCCTGTCCTCACCGCAATGCCCCCCTTCCCTGTTGCTTGGTGGAAGCAGGTAGGCCCCTTTCAGCAGCGGCTGCATCCCCCCTCCACCTGCGGTGCGTGGCTGGCCTCTGCCGGCATCTCTTCCCACCCTCCTCCTCATGGTTACTCTTGTCCTCCACTGCCAGCTCCTTTCCCTTCCAGCCTACGGAGTTGGCTGACCAGGAGTTCAGCAGGCCCTGTTGGCACCCCCCCATCAGGTTATGCAAGTCCAGCACAGCAGGAGCAGGCTACATCGTTTGTAGCTGCGGCATCATTTTAAATGCTGGGAAAGTGTTAACTTTTTCAGGTTCACCCCCACGACTTCAGGAGTCCGGTTGGCAAACCCTGTATCCCCTGCATTAATACAGACCCCTCCTTGGGGTTTAGCAATTGGTTAGTTCGGCAGCATGTGTTCCGCTTGCTGTCTATATGGCTGGTATAAATGTGCAGCATGTAAGTATAAGGCTGGTTTTAACTGGGGGTTGCATCCCTAGCTGTTACAAATGTACATACAGTACCTGTATGCCTGCCCCGGCTTTATTGACTGTGAGTGCGACCCGACCTGCTGCATTGAAAAGGTCGTTATGTGGATATGTTTGTGATCACACTTGACACAAAAAAACTTTGGATTTAGCTAAATCTGGGGAAGGGGGGGCGGTGCAGAAGAGGCTTGGCGTAGTTATCCTAACTGGCTATCAGGAATGTATATATTTGCAGACTGTTATGTAGAGAAGCGGCCAGCTGATTTTTTTGTATGTTTTTAAGGCGTCTATTCATGAAGCAGTGATAAAAGTGGAGAAGTGAACCTGTGGAGAAGTTGCCCATGGCAAACAATCAGCTGCTCTGTACAATTGTATTGTATGCAAATTATAAATGTTACTTCAATGCTAATTGGTTACCATGGGCAACTTCTCGACAGGCTCACTTCTCCACACTTTTCACTACTTCATGAATAAACCCCTAAGTATTTGACTGCTGAGCATAGTGTTTGGTGTCAGTACGGTGTGACAAACTTTTACGTAAAAAACTGGACGCCCAGAAGATTTTTTGTTTTGGGTAGAAAGATGTAGAAGTCTGGTTAGAAGTTATGCAACTGACTCAGTCTACTTAAGAACCTGCTGTAGGTCACTAGTAGCCCTTTCTGGCCTGACCAGAGTAAAAACTCTCCCCCGCATCCTAAACCTAAGTTCCTCCATCCGCGGCTTACCAGTAGTGAAATCCAGCTTTTCAATTGATGTCGAGATGCAGGCGTCGGCATTCCAATCAGTATCGGGATTCCAGCGTCAGCATCCTGACTGCCGGGATGCTGATCACCGGTATCTTACCCGCATCCTGTCAGTAAGGGGGCTTCTAGGTCTGCTTCTAGGTTGCTTCCTCTCTATCCTGACTCTTTTAAATATATGGGTTTTAAAGTAGATGGCCTTTTTTTGTGTAGACAGGTGTCTACCTAACGGGTGTTCTATCTCCTATTTTGAATGTTTTAGTTCCTTTCTCTTACGTCCCAGGGGATACTTGGAATCCATTTAATACCATGGGTTATAGACGGGTTCACTAGGAGCCTTCGGCACTTTAAGAATTTGATAGTGTGCGCTGTCTCTTCCCTCTATGCCCCTCCTACCAGACTCGGTTTAGAAAATGTGGCTGGAGGAGCCGGTCACGTATCTGGAAGCTCCTGAAGGGTTTTCTGCATTTATTTTATGTGTTTGTTATTTTCAGGCAGGACTGGATGGCACAACCTGCCTGCTTCGTGGGACTTAGGGAGGGGGGGGACGGCCCAACCTCTTGAAGGGTTAATGGTCCCATTCCCCACAGACAGGACACTAGCTCCTGAAGGAACTATTCGCAAGCCCCACCACGGCGATCATACATTCCCACAGCACAAAGTGGTGAGTACTGAGCCGGCGTCCCAGTTAGCGGGTCGCTGCCCATTATGGCGGCACAAAGGTACGGAGATGCACAGCTTCTACATGGGGCAGCTGGGTCTCCAGACTCCGTACACAGTGTAGATGCACAGCTTCTGAGGGGGCGAACTGAGTCTCAGTACATTATTTGCGTACCCAGACTGGCATTACAGACTTAAAAGGGGACTGACTCCATTTTAGGCCCAAAATTACCTCAGCCAGTATAAATAAGAGCGGGAAGACCGCGCCTCATTGAAGGAGCGGGGCTTCACGATGAGCGGATCCAAAAGCTCACAGGTGCCATTTTCCCTACTGCAGCTGACACAGACGCTGACTGACAGGGACGCGCAGCTCCTCCGGAGAGACTCCAGATCACCTCAGTGGTACCAGGGGGGTCATAACAGGGGGGGGGGAGAGCGATCATTAGTGTACTAAGTCCCTGATCTAGGTACTTAGTCTGCAACCCAGCTGAGCTTGGCATTAGCGATAGGGGCGCTGTGTGCTGGTTCCATAACCTCTGTGTCTCCCTGGAAGGGCTCTTTGTGGGTTAATTGTGCACTTAACCTTTTCCTGTGTGTATGTGTTGTGCACTTAACCTTTTCCTGTGTGTATGTGCTGTTATTATTAAGTGCGTCAGGCAAAGAGTGTGTTTCATGTAAGGCACAGTGTTCCTCTTCCCCAGGGGGGGTCATTAGTGTGTACTCAGTATCAGGGGCGGATTGGGATGGAAAACCAGCCCGGGAAATTTATGGAAGCAGCCCTAATGGGGCAGGGTCTGTTGAGGGGGCGTGATCTGTTGAGGGGAGTGGGATCCCTCTTTATAGGGTCTGACTCTGAGTTGGACACAGTTACAGCCTTCCTTGCACGTTTTGCTGCAGTTTCGTCTGTGACTTTATGTTAATGCAGCTACACCCTCCCTGGTGTACATGTATGCATCCGAATATGCAAGAACTGAGACACCCACTGTGAGTGTCTACAGAGGCTGCAATGATTCTTTGTGCATCTTTAGGCGCCACCATCAGTCGCACCACTGAACCTTACACCAGCCCTACGCTAGGTAAAGATCATCTGTCAGAGTATGGCCTCCAGTATGAACAAATCAGCATCTCTATACACAACCACTTTCAGCAATATGCCCATGTCACTCCAATATCACGCCCATACTACATTACACTATAGTGCCCTGAGGAAGCCTATGAGCGAAATGTGCATTGGCTAATAGCTAGTGTATCTTATGTGTAAAATACAAATGTAAATGTCCAACTAATTTATGTAATGTACCGTATGATATAGGAATTACTATGCAGAGAGGTATAGCCAGTATATAGCACTGTACCAGACGAGCGGCTCAACGGCCCGTCTAGCTGCAGAGTACACGGTGACATTTGAAGTGAGATATCAGTGACGGCACTGTGGGTTACGCGGCAGTGGCTGCAATAATTTAATAACCTTATCACAGATGTGCCGTGTACAGCCGTAGATTATACATTGGTATCTGAAAATACATATCTATCACGGCACTTTGGATTATACCACAGTGGCCATAAGAAATGAATATTAATACTTATCCCGTGTAACTGCAGGCTCCATTATGACACAGTGATACAAGTTTCTGTCACGGTATTGTAAATGTGCTATTACGGCTTCAGTAACCCAGCAAATTAATAGTATCTGTATCCCGTAGAGTTGCGGATTACACGGAGATACCCTGTCATTAGGATCTGCTACGGCAGGGTGTTCTAGTTACAGTGGCTATGACCATTAAAATAACACCCTGATACATGGTTATATAACATGGTACTCCTGGCTATACCATATTTGATATTACACTAGAATTATCTTATTATATTAACGGTCAGACGGCGTGAGCCGCCCGCAGTCACATTGTGATATTATAACTCCTATATCTGCCATAGCATGATAGCTACGGCAGCCGTATCTATATAATACAGGGAACGGGCAGTCTCTTACAAAGTCATTATTAATACGAGACTGTATGACCAGCATTACAAGCAAGAGATGACAGTCTATATTCACTGTAATTGCGAGTGACCGGATATAAGAGTTCTAGTTGACACATGTCTACTCTAAGGTTCTTTTGCTCACATCATATGTGATTAATTTATAGCAGCAAAACACGTGTTTATTTTAAGCATTATAATAATGCAGGCATACTACTTAACATCCTATGAGTAGGATTACCTGAGATACCAGATAACATCTAGGAATACAGTAACCATCATCTGTTAAGCTATCTGAAAGACGATATAAAATATTAAACGTTTATACCTATTACTATATTTATCATTCTATCATGCTGTATTCTTGGATTACATTCTCTTGAAAGTCTCATTTTGATTTGATTACCCATAGATCTCTCTTAGCGAACATTTAGCTTTAGCATACCATAGAGAGAGCAAAACGGTCCATACATATTAGGACTATTTAATATCAATAACACATAATGAATATGACACACTAGCCTTGTTTTTAATCTTTATTCACTTTATTTATTTTCATTCTTATTCACTTTCCTTACTATTTTTAATACTTCGCTTGACTCTGAATAAAGGACAATATAAGTCCGGTAAATCAATTTAATTATATATGAGATAAATAAACATCTATTGTGGCATTCTGCCTATATTTTAGAATATGACAGGGGTTTTAACGAATTTACAATACAGAATTTATTTTAAAATTATATGTATATTGGGTTGTGTGCACCGCATTAGTAACTGATTTCTCTTTTCTTTCCCCTCTCTTTGGGGAACTGACCTTATACATTACATCTGTACCTGATTTGCCAACCCACTGTAACCGGCCAGGAATGCCCTTTCTTGGTGCATGCGTGTGTATCTGTACTGCGTCTCTGTACAGACACCATCGGGACGCATGCACTGTGCAACTCAGATGCATGCGCAGACAAGAAACATTGCACAAATAGACGATAGAAGACATTGCATGTATGAATGCATTTTCTGATGCCAGCATACACACTTGCCAATGCTGGTGGCAACGGAGTGACGGGTAGCCATGCTGCATTTGGCACCATGCCTCTCATTAGCAATGTCTTCTATTGCCCCTACTATACCACCGACCAGAAAACATTGTTAACGACTGTGGGAGCATGCAGATAGTGAGTGCACATTTGACCATTTTGTACGATTTGTCATTCTGAATCGTTCAAAATATCACATGTGTACCCAGCCTTAGGCTTGAATGAAGGCTTGGAGGCTGGGTGAAATTTTATTGAGCAATATATTACAGATACATTACCACATCACACCTCCCAATGGTACTGATTTGTCATGGGACAGTCCAGGTTCTAGGAATGCAAAAGGGCATATGTTCATCAAAAAGTGGATACTTCTGGACCGATCAAACCCGCTCTCCCTGCGCATGCTGCGGCTGTACACTTTAGCGGGGAGAGGAAGGCCTATCGGCTACAGGTGTTAGCTCCGGCTGGGTGAAGGGTTCTTCCTGTACATGCCGCTGCTTTAAACTTCAGCGGGGGGAGGAAGCCACTATTGTCCGTGGTTGTAAGCTCCGGCATGGGGGAGGGGCTAATGCTTGTGGCAGCCAGCCCCTGATGAGATGAAGGGACCAGCCAAGCGGAGACTGTCATGGCGTCCCAGCAGGCCAATCCACCCCTGCTCACTATAGTGTTCCTTCCCAGGCTAGTGGGGCTGAACCAGCATGGCTGGACTCCATTAGGGGGATGATTTCTTCAATTTCTACTATGCTATCTCGGAACGAGAAAGAGACACAATACTTAGACAATCTATGACTGAGTTTCTGAAAAGAGACTCAGTACTCAAATCAGCGTCTCAGTCCCCTGCCATTGTCTGCAAAAATGTACTTTGGCCCATATTCTGCAGTCTGACGTGGAGGAGGGTGAGGTGGACTCAGTGGGGGAGGGTACTCTGTTGCAGGGAATAGAGGCTCTCATAGAAGCTATCAGAGAAGTTCTGATTATCACTGATAAGGTGACAGAGGAGAGTGAGGATTCTTATTTTAATATAAAAAAGAAAACCTCAGCCACTTTTCCTGTGTCAAAGGAATTAAATACCCTGTTTGAAGAACCATGGGTTAATCCTGATAGTAAATTTCAAATTACTAAATGATTATTATCGTCCTTTCCTTTTCCTCCCAAGGATAGGAAGAAATGGGAAAATCCACCAATAGTGGATGCATCAGTATCCAGGCTCTCACGGAAAATTGTGTTGCCTGTCCCGGGTGCAGACTCCCTGAAAGACACAGCTGACTGCAAGATTGAGACTTCACTCAAATCTTTATATACAGCTGCTGGGGTGGTCCAGAGACCCACTATAGCATGTGGGTGGATTACGCGAGCCATTGCTAAATGGTCGGGTAACCTAATTGAGGGGTTAGATACCTTACCTCAAGGGGAGATTGTTTTGCTCCTGCAACATATACAGGGCTCTGCAAACTTTATGGTGGAAGCCATGAAATAGGCTTGCTTAATGCATGCACTACAGCTATGGCAGTGTCTGCGCACAGGGTCTATGGCTACGCCAGTGGACAGCAGATACAGACTCCAGGAAAGGCGTGGAAGGCCTACCTTTCGCAGGTGAGGCCTTATTTGGAGATGAATTAGACAAATGGATCTCAAAAGTTACTGCGGGTAAGTCCACATACCTTCCTTCTGCAGCTCCACCAGCTAGGAAGGCCTACTCAGGACCCAATTTACAGTCCTTTTGGACTGCCACGTTTAGGGGCAAGTCCAGAGGTTCTTCTACCGCCACCAGAGGCACTAGAGGGAAATCACACAAACCAGCAACTGCCGGTTCACAGAAACAGGGCTCAAGCTCTGCTTCCTCAAAACCTTCTGCATAGAAACATAGAAACATAGAATTTGATGGCAGATAAGAACTACTTGGCCAATCTAGTCTGCCCATTTTTTTTTTATCCTTTAGGTAATCGCAACCCTCTTTGAACCTTAATTCCTTGTAAGGATATTCACATGCCTATCCCAAGCATGTTTAAACTGCTCCACAGTCTTAGCCTCTACCACCTCTGATGGGAGGCTATTCCACTTATCCACTACCCTTTCTGTGAAATAATTTTTCCTTAAATTTCCCCTGAACCTGCCTCCCTCCAGTTTCAGTGTATGTTTCTCGAGTTCTAATACTTCTCTGCCTTTGAAAAATGTTTCCCTCCTGAACTTTGTTAAAACCTTTGGTATATTTGAAAGTTTCTATCATGTCTCCCCTTTCCCTTCTCTCCTCCATACTATACATGTTAAGATCTTTTAGCCTTTCTGGGTAAGTTTTGTGATGTAGGTCATGCACCATTTTAGTTGCCCTTCTTTGTACACTCTCTAATGTATTTATATCCTTCTGGAGATATGGTCTCCAGAACTAATCACAGTATTCCAGATGAGGCCGCACCAATGACCTATACAGTGGCATTATTACTTCTCTTTTCCTGCTACTGATTCCTCTCCCTATGCAACCAAGCATCTGACTTGCCTTTCTCATTGCTTTGTTGCATTGCTTTCCTGCCTTTAAGTCACTTGAAATAGTGACTCCTAAATCCCTTTCCTCCTCAGTAGTTTCCATTATAGTACCCTTGATACTATATTTAGCCTTTGGGTTTTTGAGACCCAAGTGCATGATTTTGCATTTTTTAGCATTAAACTGTAGTTGCCATGTTCTTGACCATTTTTCAAGCCTAGCTAGGTCATCAATCATTTGTTTTACCCCTCCTGGTGTGTCTACCCTGTTGCATATCTTTGTATCATCTGCAAAAAGGCATACTTTCCCTTCGATACCATTTGCAATGTCACCAACAAAGATATTAAAGAGAACTGGTCCGAGTACAGATCCCTGGGGTACTGCACTGGTAACATTTCCCTCCATAGATTGCACTCCATTTACTACAACTGTCTGTTTCCTATCCTGCAACCAGGTTCTTATCCATTTAACTATTCTATAATCCACCCCCACACTTTCAAGTTTA
The DNA here is from genome assembly GCF_028390025.1 of Pseudophryne corroboree. NCBI lineage: Eukaryota > Metazoa > Chordata > Amphibia > Anura > Myobatrachidae > Pseudophryne > Pseudophryne corroboree. The sequence continues at coordinate 119,830,806 of NC_086450.1, forward strand.
TTTAGCAGTCTGCGATGTGGGACAGTGTCAAATGCCTTACTAAAGTCTAGATATGCTACATCTACAGCTCCCCCTTGATCTATTATTTTCATCACAGAGTCAAAAAAGTCAATAAGATTTGTTTGGCATGATCTCCCACCAGTAAATCCATGCTGTTTTGGATCCTGTAAGTTGTTTGATTTAAGATATTCCACAACTCTTTCTTTTAGTAGTTTTTCCATTACTTTCCCTACTACTGATGTAAGGCTTACTGGTCTGTAGTTACTTGCTTCTTCCTTGCTTCCACTTTTGTACAATGGAACTACATTTGCTCTTTTCCAGTCCTCTGGAATGGCACCTGTATTTAGTGACTGGTTAAATAATTCTGTTAATGGTGCCACCAGCACATCTTTTAGCTCTTTGAGTATCCTTGGGTGTATCCCATCTGGCCCCATTGATTTATCCACTTTTAGTTTTGAAAGTTCAGTTAGGACCTTCTCCTCTGTAAATGTACTTTCATGATGGTGGACCAAGATGCCTGGAAGACTGGCAGGTGGGAGCCCGGCTAAAATTCTTCAGTCACATCTTGACAACATCGTGCCAGGATCCCTGGGTCATAGATCTTATTTCCTAGGGCTACAGACTGGAATTCCAGAAACTCACACCTCACAGATTCTTCAAATCAGGCTTACCAGTTTCACAAGAGGCAAGTATAACTTTACAGAACGCCATTCAAAAACTGGTACAGACCCAGGTCATTGTTTCAGATCCACGTCATCTGCAAAACAAGTACTATTGCAACTTGTTTGTGGCACCATCCAGGGAACGGTTTTGGACAGCATTGGCCTCTCAAGCAGACTACTCCTGGATCACGGGTGGATTCTGAACCAACCAAAATCCCGTCTGCAACCGACACAGAGGCTTCCTTTTCTGGGCATGATACTGGACACAGAGTCTCAGAGAGTGTTCCTTCCCTTGGAAAAGGCTATGGTAATCCAGTCAATGGTTCAGGCTATCCTGAAGTAAACCCGGATCTCTGTACACCTGTGCATTCACCTTCTGGGGAAAATGGTGGCCTCTTATGAGGCGCTTCAGTACAGAAGGTTTCATGCGATGCCCTTCCAACTAGATCTGTTGGACAAATGGTCTAGATCGCATTTTCACATGCACATCTGTCGCCAAGAGCCAGGATCTTCCTTCTGTGGTGGCTACAGACTTCTCACCTCATCAAGGGTCGGAGGTTTGGGATTCAGAATTGGATTCTGCTAAGCACAGATGCAAGCCTTAGAGGTTGGGGAGCAGTCACCCAGGGGGTACAGTTTCAGGGAAGATGGTCTTGTCAGGAAGTTGTCCTTCCAATAAACATTCTGGAGCTCAGGGCTATCTACAATGCCCTTCTGCAGGCCTCATCTCTACTTTGGAATCAGGCCATTCAATTCCAGTAACGTACATAAAGTGACAGGGCGGAACAAAAAGCAGGGCAGCAATGTCAGAGCTGTCAAGAATTCTCTTCTGGGCTGAAAAACATGCCGTGGCGTTGTCGGCAGTCTTCATTCCGGGAGTAGACAACTGGGAAGTAGACTTCCTCAGCAGACAAGGCTTGCACCCGGGGGAGTGAGGCCTTCACTCGGAGGTGTACTGGTGGTTGATACATCAGTGGGGATATCCACAAATCGACATGATGGCCTCTTGACTCAACAAGAAGCTCAAGCGGTATTGTTCCAGGTCGAGGGACCCACAAGCAGTGGCAGTAGATGTTCTGACAACTCCGTGGGTCTACCAGCTGGTGGACGTGTTTCCTCCAGTTCCTCTGATCCAAAGAATTCTAAAAAGAATAACAAGGGTCAAGCAATCCACATTGCTCCAGACTGGCCACAAAGGGCCTGGTACGCGGATCTTCTTGAGATGCTGCTCGAAGATCCGTGGCCTCTACCTCTTCACGTGGATCTTCTGTAACAGGGCCCGTTCATCTATCAAGCCTAACCGCAGCTACGTTTAATGGCATGGAAGTTGAACGGCTGATTCTAGCCAGGAGAGCGATTCCTGACAAGGTCATCCCGACTATGATCCAAGCCAGGAAGGGGGTAATGTCTAAACATTTCCACAGTATCTGGAGGAAATATGTTTCTTGGTGTGAGAGCAGACAATATTCTGCGGTGGAATTTCATCTGGGACGTTTCCTGCTTTTTCTGCAGTTGGGAGTGGATGTGGGCCTATGCCTAGGCTCCATAAAAGTCCAGATTTCGGCCTTGTCTATTTTCTTTCAGAAACAATTGGCTTCTTTCCCTGAGGTCCAGACGTTCTTGAAGGGTGTTCTGCACATCCAGCCTCCCTTTGTGGCTCCTACGACACCTTGGGATCTCAATTTGGTGCTGCAGTACCTCCATTCAGACTGGTTTGAACCGTTACAGGAGGTAGACATAAAGTACCTTACGTGGAAGACCGTCACACTGTTGGCCTTGGCTTCAGCAAGACGTGTGTCGGAGCTGGGAGCGTTGTCTCACAAGAGCCCCTACTTAATTTTCCATGAAGACAGAGCTGAACTCAGAACTCGTCAGCAATTTTTGCTAAAGTGGTGTCTGCGTTTCACATCAATCAACCTATTGCTGTTCCTGTTGTCACCGACACCTCTGCTACGTCAAAGTCTTTGGATGTTGTGAGGGCTTTGAAGGTGTACGTAAAACGAACAGCTCATCACAGGAAATCGGACTCGCTGTTCGTTCTCTATAACTCCAATAAGATTGGGTATCCTGCTTCAAAGCAGTCAATTGCACGCTGGATCAGGCTTACTATTCAGCATGCTTATTCCATGGCTGGCTTGCCGGTTCCTAAATCTGTACAGGCCTACTCTACTAGGTCAGTGGGTTCTTCTTGGGCGGCTGCCCGGAGTGTCTCGGCTTTACAGCTCTGCCGTGCAGCTACTTTGTTAGGTTCGAACACGTTTGCTAAGTTTTACAAGTTTGATACTTTGGCCTCTGAGGACCTTCAGTTTGGTCAATCAGTTCTGCAGGAACCTCTGCACTCTCCCACCCAGTTTGGGAGCTTTGGTACTTCCCCATGGTACTAAATGGATTCCCAATATCCCCTAGGACATAAGAGAAAATAGGATTTTAATTACCTACTGGTAAATCCTTTTCTCGTAGTCCGTAGGGGATACTGGGCACCCACCCAGTGCTTCGTTCTTCCTGCACTGTTACTTGGTTAAGTATTCTGGTTTGTTCAGCTGTTGCTGTTCCTGTTTCAGGTTTGGTTAGCATGGTTTTCCTCTTGTTTTGTGTGTGCTGGCTCTCACCACTTTCCTTATCTACCCTTCTCTCAAAGTATGTCCGTCTCCTTGGCAAAGTTTCCTAGACTGAGTCTGGTAGGAGGGGCATAGATGGGGTAGCCAGCACACACGATCAAATTCTTAAAGTGCCCAAGGCATTACGAGAAAAGGATTTACAGGTAGGTAATTAAAAACCTATTTTTTGCAGTTGTGTATTAAAGGCCAGAGCCGTCTTTTCATATGGGCTCAATGGGCAGTTGCCCAAGGGCCCCAGGAGTATAAGGGGCCTAGGCTGGTACCTGAGGGTCTCCTTTTTCCAGGGGAACCAGATTTGAAAAAAATCAGCTTTGGGGAACCAGAGATATCCGACTTCAAAGTAGAGGTCTCCATCCAAGACTGCTAATTGCTCTTCCCCATACTCCAAAAGCTGGGACTCTCCTATTTTGGTGTGCCAAACCCCCATTGACACATTGTGGCACTGTAAAAGTATACTAGATCTCCAACATTTATTGCTTGTGCAAATTGTCACACCTTGGCTAGGGAAAGCTAGAAAGTTAGTGTTTGCTATTTCTAAATGTGTTTTCCACACCCACCACCACATTATAGGCTGTGTGTCCAGTTATCTCATGACAACATTTGTGAATTTAATTAATATGTTCAACTGTGATTCCAATGATATTCTGTCATTCTTTTGTGATTCAAATGAATTGTCTTTTGCATACTGAATGCTCCTTTGTAGTGTGAACTGTAGCCAATTGTCTTCTCTTTGCTCATCTTTTATGCCCAAATTCGTCTTTTTTGTGATTATTCAAATTTAATGCCAATTATTCCATCATCATCTTCAATCCAGAGTTCATTGCAGCTCAATAAAAAGGTCCAGTACACAGCAACCTAACACCTGTGATACCTCTCTCAACCACTTAGACCTATGAACCCCAGGGTGTTACAGTCACTTTAGGGGGCAGTTAGAAGATAGTAACCCCCAAAAAATATTAAGGAAGCTCCACTGTAGGCAACCCCTCCCCACCACAGAACTGCCAATTTTACATTAACAGCATATTACAATTTTACATTAAGAGCATATTATTTAAAAATCATAACAAAATTATCCTATACACATTTACATGTTTATACTTTTTACACATTTTTTTTTTTTAAAGTGGTTCTTTTTTATATTTATCTCAGTTAAAAAGGGCAGTTAGAGATGTGACAGTTGTAAATGAGAAGAGAATGGATAATCTTATCTGTCTGCTGTACCGACTTCTTAAATCAAAGGAAACAACAGATAAGTGATTAATATCTAGTGCTGTCAGATTAAACTTTGGCAACAACATAAATGAAAAAAATGAGCACTGCAAAGTCATTTCATCTTTATAACAACAATACGGCATGGAACTTTTTTTTCTGTTGTGCGTTTGTGTATATCAGGGTCAGTCACATACCTTCCAACATGACCCATTCCATTAGGCACAAATGCTCTGTTCCTTGACTTGCCAGTGGCAGTTGCAGAGGTCACTTATTCACATTACGCCACACAGTAGAATACACGTTATGCCACAAAGTAGAGCCCATTATTCACATTATGTCAGAGAATAGGCCCCTTATACACATGATGCCTCACAGTAGTACCCCTTATATTTATTATGCCACACAGAAGTGCCACTTATTCACATTATGCCACAAATTATGGCCCACCCTTAGCTATCTGTTAAAAAAAAGTCCCCCATCCACCTGACATGCCCTACGTTCATGAGGCCTGATTGCACCCACGAGCCTAATGCCCGACACCTGTTTAGGGTGGGGAGGATAAGTTACCTAGGCCAAGGCCACCTACAGTACACTGGAAGAGGCTGCAGTGGGGAGCTTTGTTTACCTCTTTGCTTCTCACCATCTGCAGCACTCTCTGGTCCTCATCCTCTTTGTTTTTCCATCTTCTGGCCTCTTCCATGGCCTCCGGAGCTCTTGACATGACGCAGGTGCAATAAAAAGTAATGAAAGTGTATGTGAAGTGACAGGAGATATTTCACGGGTTTGTCTACAGAATTCCTAATAAATAATAATACAAAAAATAATTCCTAACTGGAGAGGCAGAGATGTTTCCCAACAGTTAAAAAAAACAGAATCCAAATGGATTTATTATCTTCAGAAACTGGAACCCACTGGAACCCATAGAATATGACTTTAACTCCTTTTTTATAAAGACAAAAGAATCCAACTAGTACCAATTAACACTTTAAAATCATTACATTTACTTTTTACAATAAGAATACCACATATCAATAAATAATCACAGCTCAATACCTATTTAATTGTTTTTATATGAGAAGAATTCACCATGTTTTTTAAACGTTTTATGTTTTTAATTATATAATTAACCAACAAAGATCCTAATAAAAAGGAGACCTCAGATCAGAGGCGCTATCCTTGACAAAGGGCTCAGTAGCCCGAAACGCGTTGCTAAGCACATACCCACCAACATGACCCATTCCATTAGGTACAAAATGCTCTGTTCCTGGACTTCCTTGCAAGTGGCAGTTACAGAGGAGGAGCTGCAGCGCAGTCCAAAATTCAAAAAGGGGAGCCACACCAACTGCCACCCCAAACACTGCCAAACATCACAGCCAGGACTTAATGGCAGTTGGTGTGGCTCCCCTATTTGAATTTTGGACTGTCTAGTGTGTACCCAGCTTAAGGGGCTGATTCAGAGGTGGAAGCAAATCCCGTAGCAACTGCAATTCTTGTGAAAATAAGCAAATATCGTAGAAACAGGGATTTGAACTGAGACCTCCAGTCTGCATTACAGATCCGCTGCTTGTGTACAAAGATGCAACAGTGGTCGGACATCTGTCATACAATCGAAAATCTAAGCAACCCTATGGTACAGATATTCCATGGGCATGACGATGGAATTCAACGGTGAGCCGTCTGATTTTACACTGATCTCTTGCACTAAGAATAGGGCTGGTGCAAATGTCGCTGATAGTGATCAGGGCCATCTTAATGTATGGACTCACTGGGCAGTTGCCCATGACTCCACAAATCTAGGGGACTTTAAGCAAGGGCTGACTTGGCTGGGGAGCATCTGCCCACCGGGCTATTGCCGCCGGATCTTTTTAGGAAGCAGGTAGAGAATGTCGCCTGGCTGCTCTAACTGTGAATTACACCCAATCAGAGTGGCCAGGCAACATTCTCTACCCGCCTGGAGCCACATAGTGAATGGCTATCAGCATGCTGGTTGGTGGAATGCTGTAGCTATACACCAATCAGAGTGCTAATCACTGTATGTGCATGTGGAGAGATGGTGCAGGACTACAGGAGGCGCATGTTACGATTTATTTATTTTTAAGTTTTTTTAACCACTGTATTGCTTTGCCCAGGGCCTAAAAAGCAGGTAACACAGTCCTGATAGTGATGACAGCTACTTTCATAAATAGATGTATAGGGGCTGTGCAGCCAACTCTGCATGTAGGAACAAATCCACATTTATTTCAAAGCATGTAATGCAACCAAATTGCAAGTGACTCTGAATCCGGCACTTAGACAGGTAAGTCTCAAATTCAGGGCAAGGTGTCAGGAAGGAATACATTAAATATCCCGGAGCCCAGGATGCCAGCTGTCAAAATTCCGATGGCAGCATCCTGGAGGTGAAAATGCCGACATGTCCCCCAAAACCTAAGCTAAACCTGCTCCCTCACCCTAACCCACCTTTCCCGTAGCCTGACCCAAACCCTCCCACCCTCCACAGCCTAACCCTGACCCTCCCCAGGTGTGCCTAACCCTAACCCCCCCTACTTGCAACTTAACCCTAATCTTCCCACCCCCGCATCCTAAACCTAAGTTCCTCCATCCACGGCTTACCAGTCGTGAAGTCCAGCTTTTCAATTGATGTTGAGATGCCGGCGTCGGCATTCCCATCAGTATCGGGATTCCAGCGTAAGCATCCCGACTGCCAGGATGCTGTTCGCCGGTATCTTAACCACATCCTGTCAGGAAGGGGGCTTCTAGGTTGCTTTCTCTCCATCCTGACTCTTTTAAATATATAGCTTTTAAAGTAGATGGCCTTTTTTGTGTAGACAGGTGTCTACCTAGGGGGTGTTCTATCTCCGGCAGTATTTTGAATGTTTTAGTTCCTTTTTACAGTTGTGTATTAAGGGCAGACCCGCCTTTTCGTATGGGCTCAATGGGCAGTTGCCCAAGGGCCCCAGGAGTATACTGGGCCTAGGTATATAGCTGAGGGTTCCCTTTTTTCCAGGGGAACCAGATTTTTGAAAATCAGCCCTGGGGAACCAGAGATATCCGACTTCAAAGTAGAAGTCTCTATCTAAGACTGTTAATTGCTCTTCCCCATACTCCAAAAGTTGTGACTCTCCTCTTTTGGTGGACTTTATCAGCTTGTCTCTACTTTGACTAGAACCAGTGATATCAGCCTTCCAGCAGCTGGTCCCTGCTCCAGCTCCACAAGTCTGGTATGCAGTTTTATATTTTCGTTGGTGGATTACTCTGGCTCCTGAAATCTGACCCCCAAGTCCCCAGTACCTCCTGAAAGGTGGGACTCTCTAGTTTTGTATCCCAAAAGCTAAGAAATCTATTTCCAGGAACCGGAGATATTTACAGTCAAGCAAGCTGCCTTCCCACCAGAAAATTATGAATATTAAGCCCACTCCACTATACACACGTCCCCTGCATATTTAACATCCCCTACCACCTTGGAAGTCATGTACTGGGGCCCCTTAATTCAGCCCAATGCCCCCTCCTACAGTTTAGTGTTATTCCTCTCACCCCATCTCCCACTATCTGTGCAATAAAGGAGTAATTAGCAGAAATTACTGCTCCAGGTCCTACATGCTGATCAGTAGATAGAACACCCCCTACCTCCCGCGGGGCATCAAAGCTGCCATTGATAGCACCCCCCACTCCTACCTCTGGAAGATGGGTAGGGGTCCCAGTGCATTGCTTTGCCCAGGGGCCTACACTACTGTTAAGACGGCCCTGATTAGGGCAGGTATGCAACAGACAGGACTTGCCCATTACCTAGATGATTTTTCATTGGTAGGGCCAGTGTAATTTATTGTGAACTACTTTTTTTAAGTGTAGGCACTTTTTCAGTAATGGGGTCCCATTAAAGGCAGAAAGGCCTGTTACCCATTTTTCATACTTGGGTATCGAGACTGTTGGTTTTCCCTTGTAAATGTTTGGGGCTTTAAAAAACATACAGGTTTATCCAGAATCTCGGAGGATGCCATGTTGGAGTTTTTCTGGTTTTGGTATGAGAGGGGTCAAAAGCGGCAATGTCTGGTGCTTTAGCAGGAATTTTTTATTTCTCGCACTTGTGGGATTTAGTTGATACAAGTCATTCATTCTTTCTAAAGCAACGAAAGGCTGGGTGAAAAGTGAGTAAATTTGTGCAATTCACATAAACCTTTCAATATTGGGCTGTTAAAGAAATTGGTAGTAACTGTTTCAGGAATAGCTCTTGGGAAGTATGAGGCTGTTGAATTTAGTTTTGCCTTTGCTTTGACCTTTTTCAGAGCGTTAAGGGTTGGGGAATTAGTAGCAACTAATAAATAGTAATTTGGAGCATGCCCAGCAGCATTGGGTTCTTCCATCGAATCAATTAAACAGCTAGGTCAGTGGTCGTCATCTGCTTATAAGATTTACTGTATATACGAGGAGATACATTACAGAGTTAGTGAGCGCTTCCTTCGAGTTTGTTCTTTGGAAAACCCAGGGCCTAAAGTTACCCGCCACTAGGGGGATTTATAGTTCTTTACACCTTTTTCCTCGGAAATTATTGAGATTTGGTGTCGTTCACATCCATCTGGGTCGCCCAAACAACTCCATTTTCCCCATCTCCTCGATAAGTGATTAATTGTTGCAAGTTACTAATCTTTGTATAAATAAAATTCTTAACATTATAGGTTTTTTGGGGGAGTCTTGTTGGGTGTGGATTATGGGGCAAATGTATGTTTACTGGGCCAGCAGGCACCCTTTGACTATGTCAGCTCCTTTTGATCTACATTAGATTGGTGTGAGGGAGATTAGGGAGTTTAGATTTACCTTCTTTGGGAATCAGAGGAAAAGTGTGTTTTCCAGATTGTCTGGCAGTTCATTTAGGAGGTAAAGGCCTCAGCACTTGCAAGGATGTAGATCAGACTTATGCCATAAATCAAGATTTACAAATCATTGCAGAGCGTTGACTTCAGGTCAGATTGGTTTGGTCTGAAGTCATCCCACGTAGGTTTTGGCATGGCACCCAAGGTGGTACAGCTTTGGACAGAGTGAGGAGGAAATTAAATGCTGCAGTGTACAAGTGTGTGGCTGGTCTAAACGAGCGTGTGTTAGACACCCCTGTTTGTACTACAAGGAGGGCGTGGTGTTCATCTGGCTGGAAAAAGTTTGGAGCTATTTGTCACAGCCCTTCTGTCTTGAGTTGATTTATTTGGCTTAGGTGGATGGTGGTGGTCCGTGATTTGGTGACTCCTTATATGGCAAAAAGCAGTGCTCGTCGGCAGCTCAATTTTGCACAGCAGAGCTTGGCTAGCATTTCCCCCTTTGAGAGAGGTGGGTTGATCACTAGCTTAGGGGAGGACTAGGTCTCCATCTTAGGGAGGGACCAGCACGGTGGTAGTTAAGGGGAGATGATACTACCCAAGACGGTTTGTGCAGTGGGTAGAAACTCCGCCCCCATATAACGATTTAAATCTTTTTATTATGGGCTATGGCCAAGGTACAGTAGCACTGATTTTTCACCACCGTGCTTAATTGAACAATTTCAGTTTGATTTAATAAATTTGTATGTGACCTTTTTTCCAGTCTATACAGTTGTCCATGTCTTTATTTATTAGTTAAGCTTATTAGTGAAAATAATAAAACATAAGCCGGTGCAGTGCCTAGAAGCTGGCCACATAATTAATTTGGGCACATGCTTGGGATCACAATCGCACGCCGGTAAAGGCAGGAGCCAACACTGGTAGTAATAATGATTCACTGATGCTGCAATTTGCCTTTGAATGTTGGATTTCTACAATTGATCAGCTGGGACTAGACAATGGTCTGGTCAGATAAATGTATATGCAGGTTAAGCAGCATCAATGTTAAATCATTACTCAGAGCCATATTTATAAAAAAAAAAATATATATATATATATATATATATATCGCACATGGACTCCGGCACTCCAGTCCTCCCCCTCAGGGTGTACCTCGCTCTGGTGCCCTCCCCAGGGATCCTCTCCCTGACATGTACCAACAATCAAAATCAGAGGCGGCACTCGGAGTCTTTGAAAGCAGTGAAAAAGCTGTATTAGTGACCTTACTAATACAGATTTTTCACTGCTTTCAAAGACTCCGAGTGCCGCCTCTGATTTTGATTGTTGGTATATATATATATATATATATATATATATATATATATACAGCGGGGCAAAAAAAGTATTTAAACAGCCACTGATTGTGCAAGTTGACCCACTTAAAAAGATGAGAGAGGTCTGTAATTTCCATCATAGGTACACTTAAACTGTGAGAGACAGAATCTGAAAAAAAAACCATGAATTCACATTGAATGATTTTTAAACAATTTACTTGTATATTCTTGAGGAAAATAAATATTTGGACAACTACCAAGCAGCAAGATTTCTGGCTCTCACAGACCTGTTACTTCTTCTTTAAGAAGCTCTTCTATCCTCCACTCGTTACCTGTATTAATGGCACCTGTTTGAACTGGTTATCTGTATAAAAGACACCTGTCCACACCCTCAAACAGTCAGACTGCTCCTCTACACCATGGACAAGACCAGAGAGCTGTCTAAGGACACCAGGGACAAAATTCTAGAGCTACACATGGCTGGGATGAGCTACTCGACAATAGGCAAGCAGCTTGGTGAGAAGAGATCAACTGTTGGTGCAATTATTTAAAAAATGGAAGAAATACAAGATCACTGACAATCTCCCTCAACCCGGGGCTCCATGCATGATCTCACCTCGTGGGGTATCAATGATCTTGAGAACAATGACCTCAAGAGAGCTGGGACCACAGTCACAAAGGTTACAATTAGTGACACACTACGTCGTCATGCATTGAAATCCTGCTGCACCCGAAAGGTCCCCCTGCTTAAGCCAACACATGTCCAGGCCCATATAAAGTTTGCCAGTGACCATCTGGATGATCCAGAGGAGGATTGGGAGAATGTAATGTGGTTAGATGAGAGCAAAATCAAACTTTTTGGTATAAACGCCACTCGCCGTGTTTAGAGGGAGAAGAATGATGAATGGCATCCCAAGAACACCATATCCACTGTGAAGCATGGGGGTGGAAACATCATGCTTTGGGGCTGCTTTTCTGCAAAGGGGACAGGGCGACTGATCTGTATTAAGGAGAGGATGAATGGGGCCATGTATCATGAGATTTTGGGCAAAAACCTCCTTCCCTCAGTAAGAGCATTGAAGATGTAACGTGGCTGGGTCTTCCAGAATGACAATGACCCCAAACACACTGCCCGGGCAACTAAGGAGTAGCTCCGTAAGAAGCATTTCAAGGTCCTGGAGTGGTCTAGCCAGTCTCCAGACCTCAACCTAATAGAAAATCTGTGGAGGGAGTTGAAAGTCCGTTTTGCCCGGCGACAGCCCCAAAACATGACAGATATAGAGAAGATCTGCATGGAAGAGTGGGCCAAAATACCTGCTACAGTGTGTGCAAACCTGGTCAAGAACTACAGGAAACGTTTGACCTCTGTAATTGCCAACCGAGGTTATATTACAAAGTATTGAGTAAAGGCCCATACACACTTGACGATGCACACATCGTTAACGACCGTCGTTAACGACTTCCCTTGAACTTCCCTTGAACAGCTGAGCAAACGACATGAGCATACACACTACCAACGACCAAAGACGAAAGACCAAAGACGAAAGACCATAGACCATAGACCATTCATCGTTGAAGCATCCAAGCTGAACAGTTTATTAAAATAATGAGCTGGGAACAGGGCTGGTGAACAGTGGCTTGGTCGTTGGTCGTTGGTCTTTCACACCATACACATTCAACGACGTCTCTGGTCGGTAACGACCATAGTGGAAATTGAGCATACATGCTCCACAGATAAGCGAGGGTCGTTAACGTCCCGCGGGGCCGCGCATCGGTGGTCGTCGGATGCATACACACTTGACGATATAATGAGCGACGTCGTTGATGAGGGCTGAAATGAACGACGTCGTTCATTTTATCGTCAAGTGTGTATGGGCCTTTCAACTTTTGATTGTCCAAATATTTATTTTCCGCAATAATATACAAATAAATTGTTTAAAAATCATACAATGTGATTTCCCAGTTTTTTTTTCCAGATTCTGTCTCTCACAGTTGAAGTGTACCTATGATGGAAATTACAGACCTCTCTCATCTTTTTTAGAGGGCCAACTTGCACAATCGGTGGCTGTCCAAATATACGTTTTTGCCCCACTGTGTGTGTGTATGTATATATATATATATATATATAGATATATATAGATATATAATATATATATATATATATATATATATATGCACTGCTCAAAAAATAAAGGGAACACTAAAATAACACATCCTAGATCTGAATGAATGAAATATTCTTATTGAATACTTTGTTCTTTACATAGTTGAATGTGCTGACAACAAAATCACACAAGAATTATCAATGGAAATCAAATTTATTAACCCATGGAGGTCTGGATTTGGAGTCACACTCAAAATTAAAGTGGAAAAACACACTAAAGGCTGATCCAACTTTGATGTAATGTCCTTAAAACAAGTCAAAATGAGGCTTAGTAGAGTGTGTTGCCTCCACGTGCCTGTATGACCTCCCTACAATGCCTGGGCATGCTCCTGATGAGGTGGCGGATGGTCTCCAGAGAGATCTCCTCCCAGACCTGGACTAAAGCATCCGCCAACTCCTGGACAGTCTGTGGTGCAACGTGGCGTTGGTGGATGGAGCGAGACATGATGTCCCAGATGTGCTCAATTGGATTCAGGCCTGGGGAACAGACGGGCCAGTCCATAGCATCAATGCCTTCGTCTTCCAGGAACTGCTGACACACTCCAGCCACATGAGGTCTAGCATTGTCTTGCATTAGGAGGAGCCCAGGGCCAACCGCACCAGCATATGGTCCCACAAGGGGTCTGAGGATCTCATCTCGGTACCTAATGGCAGTCAGGCTACCTCTGGCGAGCACATGGAGGGCTATGCGGCCCCCCAAAGAAATGCCACCCCACACCATTACTGACCCACTGCCAAACCGGTCATGCTGGAGGATGTTGCAGGCAGCAGAACGTTCTCCTTGGCGTCTCCAGACTCTGTCACATCTGTCACATGTGCTCAGTGAGAACCTGCTTTCATCTGTGAAGTGCACAGGGCGCAAGTGGCGAATTTGCCAATCTTGGTGTTCTCTGGCAAATGCCAAACGTCCTGCACGGTGTTGGGCTGTAAGCACAACCCCCACCTGTGGACGTCGGGCCCTCATACCACCCTCATGGAGTCTGTTTCTGATCGTTTGAGTAGACACATGCACATTTGTGGCTTGCTGGAGGTCATTTTGCAGGGCTCTGGCAGTGCTCCTCCTGTTCCTCCTTGCACAAGGGCGGAGGTAGCGGTCCTGCTGCTGGGTTGTTGCCCTCTTACGGCCTCCTCCACGTCTCCTGATTACTGGCCTGTCTCCTGGTAGTGCCTCCATGCTCTGGACACTACGCTAATAGACACAGCAAACCTTCTTGCCACAGCTCGCATTGATGTGCCATCCTGGATGAGCTGCACTACCTGAGCCACTTGTGTGGGTTGTAGACTCTGTCTCATGCTACCACTAGAGTGGAAGCACCGCCAGCTTTCAAAAGTGACCAAAACATCAGCCAGAAAGCATAGGAGCTGAGAAGTGGTCTGTGGTCACCATCTGCAGAACAACTCCTTTATTGGGGTGTCTTGCTAATTGCCTATAATTCCCACCTGTTGTCTATTCCATTTGCACAACGGCATGTGAAATTGATTGTCAATCAGTGTTGCTTCCTAAGTGGACAGTTTGATTTCACAGAAGTGTGATTGACTTGGAGTTACATTGGTTTGTTTAAGTGTTCCCTTTATTTTTGAGCAGTGCATATATATATATATATATATATATATATATATATATATATAAAATAGGATTTTAATACATACCGGTAAATCCTTTTTTCTTAGTCTGTAGAGGATGCTGGGGACACCATTAGAACCATGGGGTATAGACGGGATCCGCAGGAGACATGGGCCTTTTAAGACTTTGAAAGGGTGTGAACTGGCTCCTCCCTCTATGCCCCTCCTCCAGACTCCAGTTATAGGAACTGTGCCCAGGGAGACGGACATTTTGAGGAAAGGATTTATTGTTAAACTAAGGTGAGATTCATACCAGCTCACACCTCAAGCATACCGCACAACGTGGCATTCAACAGAACACAAGCCAATGGTATGAACAATTGCAGTAACATGCTGACAATAAACGTAACACATGTGTGTAACCACAACTAATACCTGCAGATACAGTACGCACTGGGACGGGCGCCCAGCATCCTCTACGAACTAAGAGAAAAGGATTTACCGGTAGGTATTAAAATCCTATTTTCTCATACGTCCTAGAACATGCTGGGGACACCATTAGAACCATGAGGTTATACCAAAGCTCTAGAATGGGCGGGAGAGTGCGGAAGATTCTGCAGCACCGATTGACCGAACTTAAGGTTTTCATCGGCCAAGGTGTCAAACTTGTAAAACTTTGCAAATGTGTTTGATCCCGACCAAGTAGCTGCTTGGCAAAGTTGCAACGCCGAGACCCCCCGGGCAGCCTCCCAGGATGAGCCCACCTTTCTTGTAGAATGGGCCTTCACCGATTCTGGTAACGGCAATCCAGCCATGGAATGAGCATGCTGAATCATGTTACAGATCCAGCGTGCATTGGTCTGCTTGGAAGCAGGACACCCAACCGTGTTGGGAGCATACAGGACAAACAGAGCCTCTGTTTTCCTAATCTGAGCCGTTCTGGCGATATAAATTTTCAAAGCTCTGACCACATTCAGAGATTTTGACTCAGCAAAGGCGTCAGTAGCCACAGGCACTGCAATAGGTTGGTTCATGTGGAAAGAGGAAACCACCTTCGGTAGAAATTGCTGACGTGTCCTCAATTCAGCTCAATCTTCATGGAAGATAAAATAAGGGCTCTTGTGAGACAAGGCTGCCAACTCAGACACCCACCTTGCAGATGCCAAGGCCAACAGGATGACCACTTTCCAAGTGAGGAATTTCAACTCCACCTTCCGTAAAGGTTCAAACTAATGTGATTGAAGGAATTGCAACACCACATTAAGATCCCATGGTGCCACTGGAGGCACAAATGGAGGTTGGATGTGCAACACGCCTTTCACGAAAGTCTGAACTTCTGGAAGGGAGGCCAATTGTTTCTGAAAGAAAACCGATAAGGCTGAAATCTGTACCTTAATTGAGCCCAATTTTAGGCCCGCATCCACACCTGCTTGTAGAAAATTTAGAAAACGTCCTAGCTGAAACTCTACCGTAGGAGCCTTCTTGGATTCACACCAAGAAACATATTTTCTCCAAATACGGTGGTAATGTTTAGACGTTACCCCTTTTCTGGCCTGAATAAGTGTGGGAATGACTTCACTGGGAATACCCTTACGGCTAGGATTTTGCGCTCAACTGCCATGCCGTCAAACGTAGCCGCGGTAAGTCCTGATACACGCACGGACCCTGTTGTAACAGGTCCTCGTGCAGAGGAAAAGGCCAGGGATCTCCTATGAGTAATTCCTGAAGATCTGGATACCAAGCCCTCCTTGGCCAGTCTGGGACAATGAGGATCGCCCGGATCCTTGTTCTTCTTATGATCTTTAGAACTTTTGGAATGAGAGGAAGTGGAGGGAATACATACACCGACTGAAACATCCACGGTGTCACCAGAGCATCCACTGCAATTGCTTGAGGGTCCCTTGACCTAGAACAATATCTCTGAAGCTTCTTGTTTAGACGAGATGCCATCATGTCTACTTGAGGAACTCCCCAACAACCTGTCACCTCTGCAAAGACTTCTTGGTGGAGGCCACACTCTCCTGGATGGAGATCGTGTCTGCTGAGGAAGTCTGCTTCCCAGTTGTCCACTCCTGGAATAAAGATCGCTAACAGAGTGCTTGTATGCTTTTCCGCCCAACGGAAAATCCTTGTGGCTTCTGCTATTGCCGCTCTGCTTTTCATTCCGCCCTGACGGTTTATGTATGCTACTGCTGTTACATTATCTGACTGGATCAGTACAGGCAGATCTTGAAAAAGATGTTCCGCTTGCAGAAGGCCGTTGTAAATGGCCCTTAACTCCAGAACATTTATGTGGAGACAAGTTTCCTGACTTGACCATCTTCCTTGGAAGTTTACTCCCATTGTGACTGCCCCCCAGCCTCTGAGGCTTGCATCCGTGGTCACTAGGATCCAGTCCTGTATCCCGAACCTGCGTCCCTCTAGGAGGTGAGAGCTGTGCAGCCACCACAGGAGTGATACCCTGGTCTTGGAAGACAGGATTATCCTCCGGTGCATGTGTAGGTGGGACCCGGACCATTGTCCAACAGGTCCCACTGGAACACTCTGGCATGGAACCTGCCAAACTGAATGTCCTCGTAGGCCGCAACCATCTTCCCCAGCAACCGAATGCATTGATGGATTGACACTCTTGCTGGTTTCAGAATTTGTTTGACCAGACTCTGAAGTTCCAGAGCCTTTTCAACTGGAAGAAAGACTCTCTGTAGTTCTGTGTCCCATATCATTCCCAAAAACGACAACCGCGTCGTCGGAATCAACTGTGATTTTGGCAAGTTTAGGAGCCAACCATGTTGCTGAAGAACTGTCAGGGAGCATGCAACGTTTTGCACCAACTGGTCCCTGGATCTCGCCTTTATTCTGTATTGCAAACCTCAGGTAAGCCTAATGCGGAGGATAAATGGAAACATGTAAGTAGGCATCCTTTATGTCCACCGACACCATAAAATCCCCTTCCTCCAGACTGGAAATCACTGCTCGGAGAGACTCCATCTTGAATTTGAATTTC
The DNA here is from genome assembly GCF_028390025.1 of Pseudophryne corroboree. Classification (NCBI taxonomy): domain Eukaryota; kingdom Metazoa; phylum Chordata; class Amphibia; order Anura; family Myobatrachidae; genus Pseudophryne; species Pseudophryne corroboree. Next base: position 119,848,144 of record NC_086450.1, read on the forward strand.
TTTAGGAAGAAATTTAGGGATTTCAGGTTTAGGATTGGTCTGACTGAGCCGTCCGGCTTCGGGACCACAAACAGGCTCGAATAAAAACCTTCTCCCTGTTTTGACTGGGGAACCCTGACGATAACCTGATTTTGACACAACTTTTGTATTGCGTCGCAAACTACCTCCCTGTCCGGAAGAGAAGCTAGTAAGGCCGATTTGAAAAAACGGCAAGGGGGAACGTCTTGAAACTCCAGCTTGTACCCTTGGGATACTATTTGTAAAACCCATGGGTCTAGGTCCAAACGAACCAAAAACTGAAGAGTTTGAGACGTGCCCCCACCGGTGCGGACTCCCGCATAGGAGCCCCAATGTCATGCGGTGGAATTGGCAGAAGCCTGGGAGGACTTCTGCTCCTGGGAGCCTGACAAGGCTGGTGATCATTTACCTCTTCCTCTTCCTCTAGTAGCAAGGAAGGAATAACCTCGGCCCTTTTGTTGTGGAGGAATATAAGGCAAAAAGGATGACTTACCCACGGTAGCTGTAGATACCAAATCATCAAGGCCGTCGCCAAATAAGGCCTTACCTTTATATGGTAGAGATTCCATACTTTTCTTGGAATCAGCATCAGCATTCCATTGGTGAATCCACAACGCTCGTCTAGCTGAGACTGCCATGGCATTGGCCTTTGATCCCAAAAGACCAATATCTCTCGCAGCTTCCTTAAGATATGCTGCAGTGTCCTTGATATAACCAAGCGTCAAGAGGATGCTATCTCTATCTAGGGTATCTATTTCAGAAGACAAGTTGTCTGCCCACTTTTTGATAGCACTACTTACCCACGTAGACGCAATGACAGATCTGAGTAGCGTATCTGTGGTCGCATAAATGGAATTTAACGTAGTTTCTTGTTTACGATCCGCAGGATCCTTAAGGGCCGCCGTGTCAGGAGACGGGAGAGCCACCTTTTTAGACAAACGTGACAGGGCCTTGTCCACAGTGGGAGGTGACTCCCACTTTTCCCTATCCGCCGAGGGAAACGGATAAGCTACCGTAATTCTTTTGGGAATCTGAAACTTTCTGTCAGGACCTTCCCAGACTTTTTCAAATAGCGTGTTCAGCTCATGAGAGGGAGGAAACGTTTTCTCAGGTTTCCTTTCCTTATACATAGAGACCCTTTTATCAGGGACAGCTGGGTCCTCAGTGATATGTAATACCTTTTTGACCGCCACAATCATGTACTGAATACTTTTTGCCAATTTTGGATCTAATCTGGAATCGCTGTAGTCGACACTGGAATCAGAGTCCGTGTCGGTAGCAGTGTCTGCCAACTGGGCCAACGTACGTTTTTGTGACCCTGAGGGAACCAGACTTTGCAATAACATATCTTCCACAGATTTCTTTCATGCCTGGGTCTTATCCAGCCTCTTACTAATAAGAGCCACATTAGCATTCAAGGCGTTCAACACATTTACCCAATCAGGCGTCGGCTGTGCCAACATGGTCACCCCTACTTCCTTTTGTGTCCCTAATACAGCCTCCTCCTAGGAAGAGCCTTCAGTCTCAGACATGTCGACACACATGCACCAAACACCCAGACACACCGGGCATATAGGGGACAGACCCACAGTAAAGCCTGTCAGAGAGACACAGGGGTATATTTACTAAGGTCCCGATTTTGACCGAGATGACGTTTTTTCTTCAAAGTGTCATCTCGGGAATTTACTAAGCAGAAATCACGGCAGTGATGAGGCCATTCGTATTTTTTTGCAAGTCCAAGAATAAAAATACAAATGAATACACCATCGGTCAAAACGCGGCTGTTTAGATATGAATCTCGGTCATTTACTAAGAAGTGCAAAGCAAAAAAAAAAAAAACACTGCCGTGAAAAAATACAACTCGTAAAAAAGTGCAAAAAAAAACCAGACCTGCTTTTTTGAGCCGTGATTGGATAGGCATGCACGGATCCATGAGATCCGTGCATGTATATCAGTGGGAAGGGGAGGGAAAGTGTTAATTTTTTGAAAAAAAATTGCGTGGGGTCCCCCCTCCTAAGCATAACCAGCCTCGGGCTCTTTGAGCCGATCCTGGTTGCAGAAATATGGGGAAAAAATGGACAGGGGTTCCCCCATATTTAAGCAACCAGCATCGGGCTCTGCGCCTGGTCCTGGTTCCAAAAATACGGGGGACAAAAAGCGTAGGGGTCCCCCGTATTTTTAAAACCAGCACCGGGCTCCACTAGCTGGACAGATAATGCCACAGCCGGGGGTCACTTTTATACCGTGCCCTGCGGCCGTGGCATCAAATATCCAACTAGTCACCCCTGGCCGGGGTACCCTGGGGTAGTGGGGACCCCTTCAATCAAGGGGTCCCCCCCCAGCCACCCAAGGGCCAGGGGTGAAGCCCGAGGCTGTCCCCCCCCATCCAATGGGCTGCGGATGGGGGGCTGATAGCCTTTTTGTAAAAGTGATTGATATTGTTTTTAGTAGCAGTACTACAAGGCCCAGCAAGCCTCCCCCGCATGCTGGTACTTGGAGAACCACAAGTACCAGCATGCAGCGGAAAAATGGGCCCGCTGGTACCTGTAGTACTACTACTAAAAAAATACAAAAAAAAAGACAATACACACACACCTTGAAAGTAAAGTTTTATTACATCCATCCACACAAACATACATACATACTTACCTTATGTTCACACGAGGGTCGGTCCTCTTCTCCAGTAGAATCCATGGGGTACCTGTTGAATAAATTATACTCACCAGATCCAGGGTACCAGGCTCCTCGGATAATCCTTTTGTAATCCACGTACTTGATTAAAAAAATAAAACGGATACCCGAGCCACGCACTGAAAGGGGACCCATGTTTTCACATGGGTCCCCTTTCCCCGAATGCCAGAAACCCACTCTGACTGATGTCTAAGTGGGTTTCTTCAGCCAATCAGGGAGCGCCACGTTGTAGCACCCTCCTGATCGGCTGTGTGCTCCTGTACTGTCTGACAGGCGGCACACGGCAGTGTTACAATGTAGCGCCTATGCGCTCCATTGTAACCAATGGTGGGAACTTTGTGGTCAGCGGTGAGGTCACTTTCGGTCAACCGCTGAGCAGAAAGTTCCCACCATTGGTTACAATGGAGCGCATAGGCGCTACATTGTAACACTGCCGTGTGCCGCCTGTCAGACAGTACAGGAGCACACATCCGATCAGGAGGGTGCTACAACGTGGCGCTCCCTGATTGGCTGAAGAAACTCACTTAGACATCAGTCAGAGTGGGTTTCTGGCATTCGGGGAAAGGGGACCCATGGGTCCCCTTTCAGTGCGTGGCTCGGGTATCCGTTTTATTTTTTTAATCAAGTACGTGGATTACAAAAGGATTATCCGAGGAGCCTGGTACCCTGGATCTGGTGAGTATAATTTATTCAACAGGTACCCCATGGATTCTACTGGAGAAGAGGACCGACCCTCGTGTGAACATAAGGTAAGTATGTATGTATGTTTGTGTGGATGGATGTAATAAAACTTTACTTTCAAGGTGTGTGTGTATTGTCTTTTTTTGGGTATTTTTTTAGTAGTAGTACTACAGGTACCAGCGAACCCGTTTTTCCGCCGCATGCTGGTACTTGTGGTTCTCCAAGTACCAGCATGCGGGGGAGGCTTGCTGGGCCTTGTAGTACTGCTACTAAAAACAATATCAATCACTTTTACAAAAAGGCTATCAGCCCCCCATCTGCAGCCCATTGGATGGGGGGGACAGCCTCGGGCTTCACCCCTGGCCCTTGGGTGGCTGGGGGGGGGACCCCTTGATTAAAGGGGTCCCCACTCCCCCAGGGTACCCCGGCCAGGGGTGACTAGTTGGATATTTGATGCCACGGCCGCAGGGCACGGTATAAAAGTGACCCCCAGCTGTGGCATTATCTGTCCAGCTAGTGGAGCCCGGTGCTGGTTTTAAAAATACGGGGGACCCCTACGCTTTTTGTCCCCCGTATTTTTGGAACCAGGCGCAGAGCCCGATGCTGGTTGCTTAAATATGGGGGAACCCCTGTCCATTTTTTTCCCCATATTTCTGCAACCAGGATCGGCTCAAAGAGCCCGAGGCTGGTTTGCCTTAGGAGGGGGGACCCCACGCAATTTTTTTTAACATTTAAACTTTTTTTTTTTTTAACAAAGTGCACAATGAAGCCCAGCACAGATCTCTCAGATCCGGCCGAGATTCATTGTATTAAAGTCGGCAGTGTTTTACAAGTCACTCACGTAAAACACTGCCTAAAAAAACGAATGACATCGACATCGGAAAACCCGAAATTGCAGAATACGTCAGCTTAGTAAATTAGTCGTAACAAATTCAAAAAGTTGCAGTTTTACACTTTCGATGTCATTCGTGATTATTCTCCCACCAAATCGGGAGAATTACGAATGTTAGTAAATATACCCCACAGAGGGGATTTGCCAGCTCACACCCCAGCGCTCAATCAGCGGTTCTGAAGCGCCCAATAAATGCCCCAAACCCGAAGCGCTTTTAATATAAAGTATATTGCACCAAATTAGCCAGTGGCCCCCCCTCTCCCCCCCCCCCCCCGTTTTGCACCCTGATACTTGTCAGTGTGAAGGAAGGACCAGTGTCTCTGCAGCCTGATGGGGAGGAAATGGCGCAGAGTGAGCTGTGAGGATGAAGCTCCGCCCCCTTAATGGTGCGCTTCTGTCCCGCTTCTTTTACTATATGATTATACTGGCGGGGGTTAGGACAGTGCCTTGGCACTAATGTCCCCTCATGTCAGTGTCCACTGAGGATTTTTTAGCTACCCAGGGCGACCCCCCCCCCCCCCCCGCCCTTCACCCTGTAGTGCTGTGTGTATGTGGGAGCTTGGCGCGCAGCGTCCGCGCGCTGTGCGGTTCCTCAGAGAATGCCGTCACTGATGTCTTCTTTTCTTCAGCTAACCTGTCTTCTGACTTCTGGCTCTGTAAGGGGGTGACGGCCGGCTGCGGGAGTGAGCATCTAGGCGTACCCAGCGATCAGCACCCCCAGGAGCTAATGGTGTCCTGTAGCCAGAAGCAGAGCCCTTGAACTCACTGGAAGTGGGTTATACTTCTCTCCCCTAAGTCCCACGAAGCAGGGAGACTGTTGCCAGCAGCCTCCCTGAACCTAAAAAACCTGACAAAAGTATTTTTCAGAGAAACTTAGTAGAGCTCCCTGTAGTGCATCCAGTCTCACTGGGCACAATTCTAAAACTGGAGTCTGGAGGAGGGGCATAGAGAGAGGAGCCAGTTCACACCCTTTCAAAGTCTTAAAGTGCCCATGTCTCCTGTGGATCCCGTCTATACCCGATTACCCCATGGTTCCAATGGTGTCCCCAGCTTCCTCTAGGACGTATGAGAAATATATATATATATATATATATATATATATATATAGGTTACACCCAAATATTAAGTATTGCCAGAATGCAAAGTTGGTTCCAGTGTTGGGTGGGGGGAGTCAGTATGACACCTTCCCATCCCCATAGTACTTGTCATCTATTCACTATCACTGGCAACTGCCGCTATACAGTAGTGTAGCTGTACATCATGCAGGGAGACAAAGGAGACTGCCTCCCTTGACCCTCCACAGCCCAGTCTCCTCTCTTTTTCTATCATGATGTGCCATTGTGCCACTAAACAATGGCCATTGGTAGTGGACAGGTGAGAAATTTTACAACAGGGGGAGGGGTCTCACTGATTAAAACGACCCCCCTCCCCTACCCAGTTTTGCCACTGCCAGATTGTTACTATCTACCCTCCCAGGTAGTCATGTGGTACCCAAGAAAATGGTGTGCATGCTCCTTTAAGAAATTACTTACAGGCCCGCAGCAGCACAAGGGGAAAGCGCGGCACCGCAGGAGTTATTGCAGGGACCCTGATCAGATCACATGGTGTGGATGCGGACTGCTGATTGGGCAGGGGCAGTCTAGGTAAAGAAGAGCCTTGTGAGGAGAGGAAGAGAGGAGTTGTGTGTAGACAGGAGGTACTGGGAGGCCTGCTGTTCTTAGAGCAGAGTGGGAACTAAAGACAAATGCCACCCACAGTATGCTGGGCGGTGAGAGCAGCACTGCAGAAGTGCAAGCAGCGGGGTTCTGCCGAAAAGCCAAATGCCGGGTTATGCCAGAGAGCTTAGTGCAAAGAGGTTATTAAGACAACCCTCTTTCCCTCCCCACATTGAGACTGTGAGAATATTTAAGACTGAGTTGTATTAAAAGTGCAATGCAGGCATTTATTCAGAAAGACTGAGTTTGTTGCAAGTTTAAGTACAGCCCCTTAAACAGGAAAGAGACAGGGCCTAATTCAGAGTTGAACGCAGCAGCAAATTTGTTAGCAGTTGGGCAAAACCATGTGCACTGCAGGGGGGCAGATATAACATGTGCAGAGAGAGATAGATATGGGTGGGGTGTGTTCAAACTGAAATCTAAATTGCAGTGTAAAAATAAAGCAGCCAGTATTTACCCTGCACAGAAACAAAATAACCCACCCAAATCAAACTCTCTGTACAAATGTTATATATCTGTCACACGTGCAGTGCACATGGTTTTGCCCAACTGCTAACAAATTTGCTTCCGCGATCAACTCTGAATTACCCCCAGAGTTATTCCACTGAAAGACCCTCATTGTTAAGTGAGTTGAATCTATCAAAAGACACTATCAACCCTTTGCTGGCTACATCCTTTTTGGATAGAACTGTATACATTTGTCTCCATTAGCACCAGGATTTCCCTATACATCTGTGTACCAAACCCCATTGACACATTGTGGCACTACAGAAGTATACTAGAGCTCCAACATTGATTGCTTGTGAAGACTGTCACACCTTGGCTAGGGAAAGCTAAAAACTTAGTGTTTGATATTGCTAAATGTGTTTTCCACACCACCACATTATAGGCTGTGTGTCCAGTTATCTCATACCAACATTTATGAATTTAATTAATATGTTCAGTTGTGATTCCAATGATATTCTGTCATTCTTTTGTGATTCAAATTAATTGTCTTTTGCATATTGAATGCTCCTTTGTAGTGTGAACTATAAGCAATTGTCTTCTCTTTGCTCATCTTTTATGTCCAATTCCTCTTTTTTGTGATTATTCAAATTTAATGCCAATTATTCCTTCATCATCTTCAATCCAGAGTTAAGTGCAGCTCAATAAAAAAGACATCATGTTGGAATTGCTGACTCACTCCTGTTTCGTATCAATCTATACAGGACAAGGTACGGGAAGAAACATTTCAGGGGAAAGGTCCATTACACAGCCACCCAACACCTGTGATACCTCTCTCAACCACTTAGACCCACCAACCCCAGGGTGTTACAGTCACTTTAGGGTGCTGTTAGAAGATAGCAACCCACAAAAAAATTTAAGAAGTTCCACTGTAGACAACCCACAACAGAACTGTCAATTTTACATTAACAGCATATTACAATTTTACATTAAGAGCATATTATTTAAAAATCATAACTAAATTAACCAATACACATTTAAATTTTTATACTTTTTACAAATATTTAAAATAAAAAGTGGTTCTCTTTTATATTTATCTCAGTTAAAAAGGGCAGTTAGAGATGTGACAGTTGTAAATGAGAAGAGAATGGATCATTTGATCTCTCTGCTGTATCGACCTCCTACATCAAAGGAAACAACAGATAAGTGGTTAATATCTAGTGCTGTCAAATTAAACTTTGGCAGCAACATAAATGAAAAAGTGAACATTGCAAAGTCATTTCATCTTTATAACTATAATATGGCATGGAACTTTTTTTCTATTGTGCGTTTGTGTATATCATGGCCGGTCACATACCTTCCAACATGGCCCATTCTGTTATGTACAAATGCTCTGTTCCTTGACTTGCTTGCCAGTGGCAGTTGCAGAGGTCACGTTATGCCACACAATAGAGCCCATTATTCACATTATGCCAGACAGTAGTGCCCCTTATAAACATTATGCCACACAGTAGTACCCCTTATACACATTATGACACGCAGTAGTACCTCTTATACACATTATGCCACACAGTAGTGCCACTTATAAACATTATGCCACACAGTAGGCCCCTTATACACATTATAACACACATTAGTACCTCTTATAGACATTATGCCACACAGTAGTGCGACTTATTCACATTATGCCACAAATTATGGCCAACCCTTAGCTATCTGTTAAAAAAAGAGTCCCTTACCCACCTATCATGCCCAACGATCATGAGGCTGATTGCACCCACGAGCCTAATGCCCGACACCTGTCTAGGGTGGGGTGGGTAAGTTACCTAGGCCAAGGCCACCTTCAGTACACTGGAAGAGGCTGCAGTGGGGAGCTTTGTTTAGCTCTTTGCTTCTCACCATCTGCAGCACTCTCTGGTCCTCGTCCTCTTTGCTTTATCATATTCTGGCCTCTTCCATGGCCGCCGGAGCTCTTGACATGATGCAGGTGCAATAAAAAGTAATGAAAGTGTATGTGAAGTGACAGGAGATATTTCACGGGTTTGTCTACAGAATCAGGCACTGTAGCTAACCCTGCTGCAGATGAAAGACTTGCAAACACTGCTTCTGTGCGCATGCTTTCTCAAGCACAGCGGAGACCAGTCAATAGTCTGTTATTGATTTGTGTGGTGATTGCAACAAAGAAAAGAAATTGGTAGAGATGGTATTGAAATGAGTGTGGATAATTGCCATGTGCTTGAGAGGTGGGAAGATCAAAGGAAATACGTTTAATAATGTTAGTGCTCAGTTTGGTTTCCAGTTTGTAAAACCGAACCTCGCTCATCACTAGTTTTTATGTAATAGAGAAAAAGTTGCTTTAGTGCTAAGCATTTAATAAAAGCATTTTTCAGCTGTTAAGTCATTATTCTCTTTTTATTATGTGAGCAAACAGCGCCCCCCTCAGGACCACAGACCCGCAGTGGTGGCCGGGGAGGGGTTCCCCTGACGAGCAAAACCCCAGACACACCCCTGATACAAAGGATCGGGCGACATATTGTCTAGTGTGTACCCAGCTTCAGGGGCTGATTCAGAGGTGGAAGCAAATTCCGCAGCAACTGCAATTCTTGCGAAAATAAGCAAATATCGCAGACACAGGGATTTGAACTGAGAATTCCACAGTCTGCATTACAGATCCGCTGCTTGTGTACAAAGACGCAGCAGTGGATGGACATCTGTCACACAATCGAAAATCTAAGCAACCCTATGGTACAGATATTCCATGGGCATGTAGATGGAATTCAAGGGTGAGCCGTCTGATTTCACACTGATCTCTTGCACTAAGAATAGGGCTGGTGCAAATGTCACTAATAGTGATCAGGGAAATCTTAATGTATGGGCTCACTGGGCAGTTGCCCATGGCTCCACAATTATAGGGGACTTTAAGCAAGGGTGGACTTGACTGGGGAGCATCTGCCCACCAGCTGGTGCCTCCGGATCTTTTTGGGAGGCAGGTAGAGAATGCTGCCTGGCTGCTCTAATTGTGAATTACACCCAATCAGAGTGGCCAGGCAACATTCTCTACCCGCCTGGAGCCACACAGTGAATGGCTATCAGCATGCTGGTTGGTGAAAGGCTGGAGTTATACACCAATCAGAGTGCTGAGTGCTAGTCACTGTATTGAAGCATGTGGGGAGATGTTGCAGGACTACAGGAGGCGCATGTTATGATTTTTTTTTACCACTGCATTGCTTTGCCCAGGGCCTACAAAGCAGGTAACACAGTCCTGATAGTGATGACAGCTACTTTCACAAACAGATGTACAGAGGCTGTGTGGCCAGCTCTACATGCAGGAACAAATCCACATTCATTTTAAAGCATGTAATGCAGCCAGATTGCAAGTGACCCTGAATCCGACACTTAGACAGGGAAGTCTCAAATTCAGGGCTCTGGGCCATAGGGGTGATTCAGAACTGATTGCTGGGCTGCTAATTTTGCTGTCCTGCGTTCAGATAGTCGCTGCCCAAGGGGAGTATATTTTCGACCGTGCAAGTGTGTGATTGCATGTGTACGCCGTGCTACAAATGTCCCTCAGTCAGTGGACAGCTGCAAATCTGTTTGCACCACACTCACCATCACCATTTTTACCACTCTGTGTAGTCTGTGCGCAGCCCAGGACTTACTCCTACAGTGCGATGAGAACAGGCTGATCGGGTCCGAAGCTGATGTCACACACCCTCCCTGAAAACGCTTGGGAACACCTGTGTTTTCCCTGAAATGCCCAGAAAATGGTCAGTTACCACCCATAAATGGCCTCTTCCTGTCAATAAGCATGCAAATGGCTGTGCGATTGAAATTTTTGCACCAGCCTGTCGCTGTTCGGCAATGCCTGTTGTTGTTTGGCGACACGCGTGCACATTGCGGTGCGTATGCATGTGCAGTCTATCGATAATCACCCACTGTGCAAAAACACACAGCAGCAATTAGATCTGAATTGGGCCCTATCTTTGTACAAATCGGCTGAGCTAAAATATGCAAAAGCTGCAGGAGGCTTCTAGTGTTAAAAAAACAACCAATGCCGGCTTCTGTGATCCACTGCTGCATCTTTGATCTGCTGCTGCGTCCGAATATACAGCATTGGATCAACTGCATGACCAGTGGACATCTGAGTAACATTCAGGTTACGCAAGATGTTCAGCAAAACCATGTGTTGGGGCCAGTGCGTCCGAGGATTCAGCCTCTGGCTTCTGCACTCAGTGTTGGACTGGTCCACACGGGCACAGGGGAAATCCCTGCTGGGCCCCACTGCCTTTTATGTCAAAGAGCCAACATCAAGCCGAAGGTGTGCATGCAAAAATCGGGAGTGGCTTTGTGCCAGCTAGGCCACAGCCCTGGCATAAAATACATGGAAAAAGCCAGATCCAGCATAAGATACATTTTAAAGCCAGATCCAACATAAAATACATTGAAAAGGTAACTTCCACATTATTAATTTTGAAAAGCCAAATCCATATAAAATATATTGAAAAAGCCAGATTCACATAATACACTTCAGCTCCCCGTGTGTCACTCCAGCCAGCACCCTCTTGTGTCACTTCAGCCAGCTCCCCCATGTGTCACTCCTGCCAGCACCTTCCTGTGTTGCTCCAGCCAGCTCCAACATATGTCACTCCAGCCAGCACCCTCCTGTGTCACTACAGTCAGCTCCCCCATTGTGTCACTCCATCCCATCCTCATATGTCACTACAGTCCCTCCAACTCGTGCCATTGCATTGCAGCCAGAGACTGGCTGGGCAGTGCCCCGCAAAAATCTGGGCCGCTTGAGTCTGCCCCCAGGTTGATAGTTGCCAGCCAGCCCCTGATGCAGCAGCCCCTTATGTGTCCTCTATTTGCCAGTGTATTTCTCACCTATAGTCAGGGGCGCCGGAATGGGGGGGGCAAGGGGGCAGCTCGCTCCCCCCAAACATAAGAGAGGCGCCGATTCTGGTACAGAAGAGCGGCTAGGTGAGGTACCGCTGCCGCACTCAGTCAGTGCGTGCCCGACCATAACATTAACCCACGGGAACACTGCTTCCTCTGCTAGACTCGTCGTTGCAGGTATGCGGCTGCCATGGCCCCGTACTGCCTTCAGGGGCCGCCTCTCCACCTGCACCCGATCACACGACGCTGCATCTTCCCCTCCCCTGCGCCGGAGGTCTGAGCAGCCCGACTTCTCAAGCGGCCCCGGCACCCTCTCTCCTCCAGCAGTGCCGCTCCGCGCTCCGTGGTGGGTGAAGCAGAGGTCTGCCTCTGCATTTCATTACCGGGCACATGTTCCTGGAGTGCCCTCCTCGAGTTACCTCCAGCCTCACAATACCGGCCAAGCAGCCGTGGCGCCATGGTGCTGCTTGTGAGCTGGCTTACTGATCCTTCGCTGACCTCCTCATTGGCCTGTGCCTAGGTATGCGGTCCTCCCTCCCTGACACCCCAGAGGTGAGTGACCAGAGGGACCTGTGACCCCATGTCCTCCCACCCCCCTGTGTGTGGATCCCTGTACCATGCCTTATGTGTGTGTGTCGCTCTGTCCTCCCTCAACCTGGTGTGTGGCCCCCTGTGTGTGACACCTTGCACCTCCTGCCGCACACCCCCGTGTGTGTGTGTGTGTGTGTGTGTGTGGCCCTCTGTACCCCCTGCCTTATGTGTGTGTGTCATCCTCTACCCCCCTCACCCTAGAGTGTGGCCCCCCGTGTGTGTGTGTGTGTGACACCTTGTGCCCTCCTGCCCCGTACCCCCCTGTGTGAGGCCCCCTGTACCTCCTGCCTTATGTGTGTGTCATCCTCTACCCCCCTCACCCTGGAGTGTCGCCCCCTGTGTGTGTGTGACACCTTGTGCCCTCCTGCCCTTCACCCCCCTGTGTGTGGCCCCCTGTACCCCCTGCCTTATGTGTGTGTGTGTGTGTGTGTGTGTCATCCTCTACCCCCCCCCCCTCACCCTGGTGTGTCGCCACGCGCGCGTGTGTGTGTGTGTGTGTGTGTGTGTGTGTGTGTGTGTGTGTGTGTGTGTGTGTGAGAGAGAGAGACGCCTTGTGCCCTAGTGGTCCCCTGTACCCTCCACCTTGTGTATGTGGCACCCTCTAACCCCCTCACCCTAGTGTCTGGCCCCTAAGCCTGCTGACTTTGTTTGTTACCCTGTGCCCCCCTACCCGTGTGTATAACATTTTGTGCCCCCTTGTGTGTGGTGCACTGTGCGTTCCCTGCTCCTGTGTTTGTGACACCCTGCGCCCCATCCCCCCTATGTTTAATGCATTTTGAAACCCCTGCACCTCTGCGTGTGTGGCACCCATTGATTTTTACTATTTGCTACTTTTTGTTTCTTTTTTATCGGCTCTGATGTATAATTAATATAATTTTAATTATCATAATTTTATATATTTTTATTCATTCTTTTTGTGCGCTCTCCTTTTTTCCATTTTTTTTTATTTTTTCTGTTGTTGGGGTTGGCTATCCCTTGTGCATGAGAGACCAGCATTGAAATTGTGTAAAAGGCCATTAACAATGTGTGGCATATGTGTAAGGGCCATTACTGTGTGGCAATATGTGTATAAGGGCATTACTAATGTGTGGCAATATGTCTATAAGGACATTACTTATGTGTGGCATTATGTGTATAATGTGCACTACTATGTTATGTAACATGCAGAAAGGGCACTACTGTGTGGTGTAATGTGAATAAGAGGCACTACTGTGAGGAGTAACGTGCATATTGTAAAGGGTACTACTATGTGATGTAACCTGAATACGGGACACTGGGCCTAATTCAGACCTTATCGTAACAGTAATTTTGTTAGCAGACGGGCAAAACCATGTGCACTTTAAGGGAGGGGGGCAGATGTAACGTGTGCAGAGAGAGTTAGATTTGGGTGGGGTGTATTCAAACTGAAATATAAATTGCAGTGTAAAAATAAAGCAGCCAGTATTTACCCTGCACAGAAACAAAATAACCCACTCAAACCTAACTCTCTCTGCACATGTTATATCTGCCCCACCTGCAGTGCACATGGGGGGGTCATTCCGAGTTGATTGGTCGCTAGCAACTTTTTGTTGTGCTGTGATCAGGTCAAAACTCTGCAAAACTGCACATGCGTATGCACCGCAATGCGCAGGCGCATCGCACGGGTACACAGCGGGTCGTTGCACAGCGATGGATTTTACGAAGACTCCATTCGCACGGGCGATCGCAAGGTGATTGACAGGAAGAGGGCGTTTGTGGGTGTCAACTGATTGTTGTCAGGGAGTGGTAGGAAAAACACAGGCGTGTCCAGGCGTTTGCAGGGCGGGTGTCTGACGTCAAATCCAGACCAGACACGCTGAAATGATCGCATGGGCTGAGTAAGTCTAGAGTTACTTAGAAACTGCACAAAACTTTTTCGGGCCGCTCGGCAGCACACGCGTTCGCACACTTGCAAAGCGAAAATACACTCCCTGTGGGCGGCGACTATCTGAACGCAAGGCAGCAAAAAGTTGCTAGCGAGCGTCCAACTCAAAATGAGGGCCATGGTTTTGCCTATCTTCTAACAAAATTGCTGCTACGATCAGGTCTGAATTACCCCACTATCATGTGATATAATGTAAATAATGTTGCATTACTGTGTGACATAATTTGAACTGGGGGTACTATTGTGTACTCATGCCCCTTCCCAGCAAGAACGTGCCTCTTTTTCAGGGTGCGCATTGAAGGCACACGCTATTCCTATTTAAAATATATGGGGTGGGAGCACCAATGCTCTTACTGGCACAGGGCAGCAAAGTGAAGACTGCTATGGGTGAGGGAGATGGGTGCAGGGTAAGAGGCGGAACTAGCGGCGATGCTAGGGTGCACCTGCCAAAATGTTGCGTAAGCCATCAAATTGGTTAGGGCCGGCTCTGCTCCCCCCACCTGCTGACTGACAGACACACGGACCGTGTATTTGATCTTCCGCCAGGAAGGAGGCAGCGGAGCTGTGCTGCTGACCGAGGGGAGCAGTCCCTGCTACTCGGACTGGCTGTATGGATGGGTGGACCCGAGGGCAGCAATGGGGGGCCCAGAGGCTATTTCTGCGGAGGAACGCCAGGGGAAGCTGGGGGTCAGGGACCTGCCAGCAGACGCTGCACATCCGGATAGCCTAAGCAAGAACTTGTTGCTGGTGGCGCTCAGCCTGACGTTTGGAGCGGATGTTAGCTTTAAATTTGCCACCAAAACTGTCATATACCTGCTGAACCCCTGTCATCCACTCACCTAATAATACAGTAATGATGCACCCACACATATGATTAGCATGTCACCCAGTGTGCAGGGAAGGTGGTGGCGCCAAACTGAATTTATATCTTGCCCCCCCCAACCTAAAAATGTTCTGACGCCCCTGCCTATAGTGTTTGGCTCCCCCAGTTTTCAGTCCCCGTTGTGCTGCTGCATGTCTGACTGGAGTGCAGTGGATTCTGGTTCTGTTGTGGTCACGTGACTTTGAGTGTTGGCATAGGTGTGCGCAGGGGGGGTGCCTGGTGTGCACAGGCACCCCCTAATGTCTGGCACCCTGATCTCACATGCCTGATGTAGTGATCGCCGAGCAGGCTGATTACTGTCTCCTCTGCGCTGCACCCTGTCAGGACTGTATTACTGACCAGACACCTGGGTTAATCAAGGGTGCCACTGCCACCGGCTTTCAAACTCCCAGCTCCACCTCCATGTACAAAAACAGTATGATGTGATGTGATTACGTCATGCTGCTCGCATGCCCACCCGCCACACCCTCCACATGCCCACCTGCCACACCCTCCACATGCCCACCTCTCTCCTTCTATGCTATGCCAATGCCAGCCAATGATGAGGATCAGCATGCAGCCAGTGTTCCTCTTAGGAAGACAAATTCAATACTGGCAGGTGGTCGGCAGCAACATTGACACGTCACTCGTTTTTCCAGCAGCAGCAGTACTAGTCTGCGACTGTCAGTGTCAGTGAGTGACTGACTTGTAAGTAAGCTGCTGCAGCTTGCAGAGGAAAGAGAGGGGGAGCCAGACCAGGCTAAAGAGGAGGGGCAGTGTAATTGCAGTGAGTGCCATCAGGGGTGTTTGTTTGGTGCACACCCCAACATCTGACAATGTATCTGCTTTATTAGGATTGGTACAAGGGTGGACATTTTATATTGCATTGACCGTCAATAGATGGTGCTAGACACGCCCAAAAGGCGGTGCTAGACACACCCCTTCGACGGTGCACCCCCTAATAAAATGTGCTGCGCACACCTATGAGTGTTGGGAGCCACTGCTGCATTATACATATGTTACTTCACACTGCACAGGACTATGGTGTATTCACTATGGCGCATTGCTGTTATTAGTCTGGTACATTATCATGCATGCACTAGCAGTATTTACTATATACTGTATATTTATCAAAGGATCCAGACCGTGTATTCTCTAATGGTTAGCCAAACTACTGTGTTGGCTGGCCACACCCCACCTGGAGACTGACCACACCCCTAAACATAGGCCCCTAACACTGCATTCTCCCAGTTGGCCATTCATGCCCCAGTCCGACACTGTCTGCACTATCAGGAAACAGGGTCGACACACCCCATTTTCTGCATTGCTTCCCATTGTTGCCCTCAACCTAATAACATGTCAATCATGCTGTGAATTTTGGAGCATTGCAACTGCACATGCGCTCTGCGGATCCTGCACTGAGATTTGTGAGAACGTTGAAGTTCCATAAATCTTTAAATCAACCCCGACTGACACAGCAAAGAAGGGGAAAAAACAAACAAAAATTAAACCAATTTGGTAATAATGTATGGTATCCGGACTATAGTTCCACACCCTAATGTATATAGGGAATAAAGTGATAAAACGGGTTCAGTATGATTTACCGACGGACACAATACCGAAGGTCATAATCCCAACAGCCATCGACCTACAGTCATAATACCGACACGGTCAAAATACCAACATTCATTATGCCGACAAGTTCAAAATGCTGACAGTCAGAATACCAACATTTGAAATGCCGACATGTCAAAATACCGACATGAGTTTTTCTGTTTTTTTGTGTGTCAATGTCGACATGAACACCGCCTAAGTGTATCGCGTCCCCTCGCAGGGCTCGCTGCGCTCGGCACACTATTAGATTTCCCCTCTAGGTCCACTGGGGTGGTAAAGCATGAACAAGTCTGTTTTTGGGCCAAAATTCCTCACAAAATGCATGTCTGCATTTTGACAAGTCTGCATTTTAAATGTTGGTATTCTGAATATGTCGACATTTTGAACATGTCGGCATAATGAATGTCAGTATTTTGACCATGTCTGTATTTAGATTGTCGGTCAATGGCCGTTGGGATTATGACCGTCGGTATTGTGTCCGTCGGTAAATCAACTGCTACCCGATAAAACAAGGGACAGACTTTCACTAAAATATGTCAGTTTGTATAAGAAACCCCTCTATACTTTTCTCTCTTACCAAAACACAGAAAGACCACAGCATATAGTTTACTACCTACCAAGCACCAAACTATTTTGGTTGTGTATTTCCACTGGCGTTATTCTTATTTTTTTTACCGTGAAGTATGTAGTAATATTTCTTACCAAATGTGAATTGAAGTGCTAATAAAATTTCTGTCCCCAGGTCTATTACGAGAACCGCAATAGTGTAACTGGGGCAATATAAATATTCAGCACCTATGTGTCCCTGTAGCATTAACCTTAACATATAGTAACCTTACATTATGGTATCAGATTTTAAACAGCTTCAGGCAGAAGACTAGCTGTATGATGGAAATTGGTTCATTTGTCTTTGGAATTCATGGCAATATGGCAATTACTTGTTCCAACACCAACGTGGGTCTATTGATCAGGTTGCCATGGTAACCCTTTTTTTAAGCAATGTGTTATCATGTTCCCAGTATCACTGTGCATCTCTATGAGTTGCAGGCATCAGAGGGTTAATGCAGCTCTATTGTAAACCCAGGCACCGAGTTTACATATTATCTGATCTCCCATGTGCCCGAGTCTGGCTGTCACAATCACACTGTACAATTACATAGTCCATGAGAAATCAGTGTGCAATTCTGCAGAGCGGAGACAGTCATCCTTGACAGGTGCTGAGCAGAATGAAATGCAGCTGAGATAACCTGAGGTTACAGGGTTTTTAATGGGTGGTGCAAATTGTGACATCAGGGTGGGGATGTGTCTCCAGCTCTCCAGGAGACTGGATGGTACTGTAGTCTGTGCTCATGCACCCTGAAAGGGTATATAGATAATACTTAGGAGGTACCTTCCTGCGTCTTGAACTCTTGTCTCCATTCATCCTCCATCCAGCCCCTGGGAAGGTGTCTGGCTCTGGATGCGTGTGTTGCACCTGCTCTGTGCGCAGCAGCATCCATCTCCTCCCCTCCACATACAGGAGCTGCTGGCTGCTGCTCAGCATCCAGGAGGAGACACGCCTGGCACAGGGGGACACAGACACGGATCTCACCCCTCCAGGAGGAGTAAGGAGCAGACCATCACATCAGCGAGACTCACAGCATTCAGGCTTTTGGAATTAAAAGGCATCCATCCCCCTATGGGCATTCAATAGAGGTTATCCCCTGATGCTGTTGGAGGTTCCATATCGAGAAAAGCATTAAAAAAAAAGGAGATCATTGTTCCTTTACTGGGGTAAGTCTTGCGCTGATCCATACGGCAACCAGGAATCACTGTATCTGCTTTATGCTTTAACCATGTTGTCTTATGCATTGAGCCTGTTTTATTCCTAATGGGGGCTGGTTGCAAATTATTTGATCTGATGCTTAATAATGAAGCAGTTTGGCATTATGTAATATTTACAAACATGTATTATATATTTATATGCATTTACCATATATGGACATTGTACCTATACAGTATATGTACCTATATGTATTATCTATCAGAGAATTGTGTTATTTTGTTCAGTGACGGGGGATGGGAATGAGCATAAGGGAAGAGAAGAGGAAAGGAACAATTTCACCTATGGGGATTTAGCAATTATGTTGCCCTAATGAATTAACCCATTCTGGGCTGTAAACCTTGCTGGAAATGCATAACAGGCCTCTCCATCCAGCAGGAGGGTCTGTTATTTGCATTTATTGCATGCCTTGGTCACTCCTCTATCCCCCCACACCCTCTCCCCTCCTCTCCTTTCCTCCTTGATGGAATAAGCTTTGCTTTCTGCTGTCAGAATGGGGGACAGAGACCATTTCTAGAAAGGTCTAGTCTAGAAAAGATACAGTGACTGTTTACTGCATCTGGAGCAGTCTTGTCCATCAGTATGATAGGCACAGATAATAGCAATCATGGTGAAGGTCAAATATACACATATATAGACTGTGTTGCTGAGGGATGGATGAGTCAGATGCCTTTGGGGATCACTGATCTGCAACAATAAATAAGGTATGAATATTGCTCCAGATTTGATAATCACTATTGCAACGGTTTTGGAAAGCTAAATATAGCACTCGATGATGTCAATAACAAATATATACAAAATATAAATGTGTTATGTAGGAATATGTAATGACATACCAGACCACATATACAACAATTTGGCCTCCTAGCACATTCTTGGTAATATGCCTACAGTATATGTTGGTTTACAGTACATGGAAATAGCCTATATACTCCAATGAACCACAGGTGGTATGAAATGTAAAATACTCTTAGATGGCATATTTTAAGAAATTCATAGGCCTTGCTTATAAAATGGTGTAAGTGGGTAATTCATGAACCTGTATGAGAAAAACAAATCATTTTGACCCAAAATCCTGCTGTTATACTAAACATTTCTTAAAAAAGATTCAGTGACGACATAGCAGTGTGTCATAAAATCTAGATCAAAGCAGCTGAAATGTAACTCATCCCAGGTCACAATGCCCAGTAACAGATCACTGCACTTATCTGCTGTTCCCGGCAATGTTTGCTTATTTAATATAGAAGAATACACAGATCTGCCATAAATCAAATTACCTTGCATTGATTAAATGCCTATTTTTATTTTATATCATTATCCTTTTTTGATGTACCCTATGTGTGCTTCAGACATAAGCTGCTCTATGCTTTTACTACCCATATAGGCCTAGGTAAACAGGAAGTCCCTTCTGATTTATTTTACCATGTGGGTCATTTTAGGGTAGATGCTAGAATCAAGTGGGCTAAGGGACCTTTTCCGTCTGGGGGAGGAGTCACAACACAAGGGGGAGGAGCAAGGCCAGCGGGATAGTTCCTCTACTATCCACGCCACCAACTATTACCTTTAGTAATCAGGTGGCGAGCGAAGCGGAGCGAGCCACCGAGCCCGAAGCGTGGCGAGCGTACTTTTCGGGTACCCTGTTCGCCCGTAGCTCCTCCCCCTGGTGACGTGTCTCCTCCCCTAGATACGTCAGAAGGTCCCTTCTCCCACTCCGAAATAGAATCAACCGTCATTTTAGAGTCTGAAGACCTTTTTAAAGCCTCTAATGTGACCTCAACATTATATCAGGATGGAAAGGAAAATTGTTAGGGAATAAAGTCATGATTTATACAAAATTCCATCATAGAGACTTGGGATGTAGTGCCATTAACTCTTTCAGAGCCAAGGGTTAACTTCTGTTATTGATTTTAATAGATGTGAGTACTAAAAAAAGCTCAGCTTATCATTAGCACATTTTTCATGTATTGTTGCTTTTCTTTTACTATTTCTAAATCGTTTATGCCACAAATTACGATTTGGTTGGATGGACACTTAGGCCTAGATTTCTCCAGCCTTGGAGAGTGATACATTTCACGGTGATTAAATTGCAACCAATCAGCTCCTAACTGCCATGTTACAGGCTGTGTTTCAAAAATGACAGTTAGGAGCTGATTGGTTGGTACTGTATCACTGTGCTATTTATCACTCTCCAAGGCTTGATAACTCTGGGCCTTAGTTCATCGTTGACTGTAATTACCATCACCAATTTTCTACTTTACATTGAAACTTATTTCTAGCATGACTTATTTAGCATAATGCATGTAAAGGGTATTTATTCAACCTACATTAAAAGCAAGAATACTGTAGCATTGATTGCCTATTAGCAAACACCTTTTGGTAAGGTTACTGAAACTGCTGCCTGTGGCTACAGAAATAAAATATGCAACATTTCATTAACACTAGGCTCCATAGAATGCTGCTTTTACAAATGACTTACAACATCCTATTTCGTTTTTACTAAATAAACGTTAATGAATTATTTAGTAACTATGTTTTCTCCATTTCTTAATAGACTAACAAAGTAGGCTATTTTTTATATCTTGTATTGATTGGAAGGAATTATAATGGAGGCCTGTGGTTTGTAGCATTTGTTGTTCTCCTTGCAGGCCTGCCTCAAGGCTTCTGTTCATCATTAATGTCATCAGCTTTAATGTGGCTATAATTGTATACAGTATGTGTCTGGGGATGAAGGATAATCCCTACATTCACTACTAGTGGTCAGTTCTGCTTGAATGCCTCCTCTAATGTCTAATGAGTTTGTATCTTCTGCAGGGCAGTCAAGAAAACTTGTCACATGGCACATCTAAATCTGCATCAGCTACTGTATGTTGGATATTCTATTTTG
The DNA here is from genome assembly GCF_028390025.1 of Pseudophryne corroboree. NCBI lineage: Eukaryota > Metazoa > Chordata > Amphibia > Anura > Myobatrachidae > Pseudophryne > Pseudophryne corroboree. Next base: position 119,869,157 of record NC_086450.1, read on the forward strand.
TGCATTTAGTAGCAAAATGTTTGCTTTGTTTGCATTGTATATTATGTTATATTGATTACACTGCGGATACAGTTGAAACCACATTTAGTTTATTTTAGGTTTAGTAACAAAGCCAGATCATCCATTAGGCAGTCTAGGGTCCTGTATAGGGATCCCGACAGCCGGCAAACTGAAGGCCACCCCTGTATAGGTTATGCTGACACAGAGTGGACTGGATTATTTTAACCATTTCTCTGCATGTTCTTTTTGCAATTAGAATTCTAAAAATCACTATCTTGCCTAGGTTGCCATGGGGCATTAATCAGGCTGTTTCTTACCAGTGTTGACTGTCTGTCTGACTGTCCCAAGTAAAATGAGGCTCTTCAAGGATTTCTTTATGACTTTAGCCTTTACAGTGTTTGAACAGCAAGCATATGACTCTATTTCTCAGTGTCTTGTCTTTACAATAGTATTTCTATGCTTTACGCAGCTTTGTAAAGTAAAGAGTTGTTAGTACATAACCTATGTTTTAATATAAAAGTGATCATAGCGATTCTACCTGAAGAAGTAACAGCTGATCATGATTATCATCTCAATGTGATGGGTGGTTTCACACCCTTTTCACATTAATATCACCTGAATATACATTTTTGTGAAAAACTACTCCAGTCCCTTTAATGGGGGGGGGGTGGCTGCGGTAACAATGCTATCTGGAGATGGCGTGAAGCTGGGTTTAGCCACCCACCCCTCTAACAGGCAGTGCAGAGTTGGGAGCTGAGCCATGTGATACGCTTTGTGGTCTAAATAGACGAGCTGATCACTGGGGAAAAAAAACCCTGCACCCAGGGTGATCGGGGTGAGCCTCTTCTCCGGTTATCTGGTCATTGGGTTCCAGCTCTGTGACCCAGTCAGCTGCTCTATGCTATAAACTAATCGTTAATGCAGGAGTTGGGACCTCTCTTGCACCGATGGCGCACGCTCCTGAAAAGAGGGTGTGTCTTCATCAAGTGGGGCATGGTTTTGCGTCAATGTCGCGCTCGCAAACCACACACCCCTAATTCCATCACTGTCAGGGCATGCACTGCACTTTATGAGCTGTTGGAATGCCCACAGTCCCTTCAACTCCCGTGAATAGACCCTGTGCACATGCGCACAGCGTCTATTCACTGCTGCTCTGCACTAAGCAGAGCAGCGAGTGATAGGAGCCTTCCATCTGCACCCCCCACCGCGGGACACTGCAGCTCGCAGGTGGAACAGTCCCAAAAACTGGGACTGTCCCCCAAAAATCGGGACAGTTGGGAGGTATGAGATAAGAACCACTTGGTTCATCTAGTCTGCTGTGCTGTAAACTGTCATCTCATATTACAGCATAGAGTAGGAGCCCTGCAAATAGTTGACTGGAGGAGAGACTCTGCCGGGCTGGTAAGTGTAATGGTGGGTACACACTTGTAGATATATCTGCAGATCAATAGATCTGTGGCTAAATCTAAAGTCGGATAGGGCAGTGTGTTGTGATACACACTGCCCAATCCGTCGTGAGTGATGTCATGAACTGGGCGGGCATTTACATGCGCCCGCCCAGTTTAGCCATCAATGACCACCGGATGCTGCAGCATGTGTACAGGTGTACATCTGAGATGTGGATTGTGATCAGTAAGCCCAAATGTGTGGTAACCATCCAACTTCCTGTTTTACAGGGTACATCCACTCTGCCTGTGCCCTGAATGTTGATTGGCCATAGCTCAAAGCACTTCACTGTACCGCAAGCAACTTGTGAGATCAAGCACAAACTTTCCCCCAAGTAGCATAAGCTTGCATCGTTCATCTTATTGTTTATGTTACACTGTTGCTTCTTAGTTTATCATGATCCTTGGATTAGGTACACCCTCTAATAATAAAACATCCAAAAACCTTGGGGTTCGACAAATGCTCTGCTTAGGGGGAACCAAACAAAAATGTGTAATGCATGCATTAAGAGCACTGACTGAATGGCTGTTACAGCATCTACTCAGAATTCTCAATATATTAGGGAACCGTGAGGTGTGTTAAGAATTCAGTATTATTTTGCTTTCCCTGACAGAGAAGCCAGTGAGGCAGGTATCTTCTAGATTTGCAAGTCATAAGCAGGAGGTTTTACCATATCATTTCTAGTTAGCGTGTAGTTCTGTTTTTAATGAATAATTACACACAAAACATTTGTATTGGATGGAGATTAAGATATAATAAAATACACAGTTTTATTATTTCCGCTGCAAAGGTTCTAAACGCCTAGTACCATGTACTGTACCTATCTTTTACTAAGACAGAAAGATCAATTGCTGCCGGCACTGAGGGTTTGGATTATGGTTTGTCAGGCCACAGGGTAACTAACCTATGGGAGTCCCTATTAATACAATTGTAAGTTAGCTATGCTAGCAATGTTATTAAACAGTATGATGTGTAATACTCCACCACAACTGTGTTATACATGCTATAGTGGCCCCAGTTCACATTATGGGCCTGATACAAAGTTGGATGCAGTTGCAGCCGCGATTGAATAATTTTTCCTGCAACGGCATTGGTGCCTTTATGTAAATGTCGCAACTGATTCTCAGCCCACTGAGGCCCACTGGCATTGGCGCTGTTCCATTGTAGCATGTAATAACATAAACCATCATTGCACCTACTCTATGGCAGGTGCAATTTCGGTGTCTGAATATGGACTCCTTTCAGTGCAGCTGCATCTTCAGATGTGACACTCACCCGTCTGGCTATCCAATCACCCCCCCTCGATACCTCCCAGGAACGCCCACTGACTGTCAGTCTCTCTGCTTGCAATTTCGGTCTGCATCTCAGAGCGATATCCATTAGGACGCATGTGTGGACACAAGACATCAGCCTCTTGCATGTGACAATGACACTACGTGCACCTCTGACTCTATGTCACACAGAAACCCAGTACACACATGCCACAGACTAACCTCACACTGGTGAAATAGCTATATGTGGGTGCCTCCCAATGTGTGGTGCCAATGAGTAACAGCCACCCTCTTGTAAATCCAGCTCTGTCGGCACTTTAACCAATAACTGTAGTTCTGTGTGTATCTAACAAATGAAAGTTTAATATCCTGCTAAAGGGGGCGTACATCAGCAATCAGTTTCACATTTCTGCTTTTCCTACATGGGGCCTGATTCAGAGTGTAGGTTAATGCATTTGCAGCTGCTAATTTATACACAACGTCCGTGTGCAATTATGCTGATGCTGTAACCGCCTAGAAATGTATTGAAGCACCCACCGGCAGTTTCGCAGATCTCAGCAACTGCGTACAAGCATGCAGCGATGGTCACATATCCTCCCATAATCAACCATCTTTGTTACCCTATGGGCATGGGAACTGAGAGGCTGGTGACATATTTTCTGCTTACAGGATCGTAGTTATAGCCTGAAACACCCTCCAAAAATGGTTGCGATATGCTTTAATGCCCCAACACCTCCTAACTGCCACCAAACGGTTCCTGACTGTCAATCACTTTGCAAAGAAATCTTCACTGCAAGCACACTGATGTACCTTGGCGTGTTCTCAGTGCGATTGTAACACATGCGCTGATGGGTGATAATCGCTAAACTCTTTAAATATTGGGACTGCGTACATCTTAAGGGGGGTGCACACGTGTGCTGAGCGAAGAGTGGGGGAAAGACGCTCACTTTACCCAGCAGTTAAGTGAGCAATCTAACTAGATTGTGTTTGCATTAAGTGAGCAATCTAGAACCGGTGATAGCGGCTCGAGGGGCTGCACATCGCTATCGCTATGGGGCATACCCACAGAGAGATGGGTGCTTCATTTCTAAACAATCTAGTCAAATTGCTTAGAATTTAAGCTACGTGTGTACCCCTCTAAAGAATCAGGCCCATGATTGTGTAAAAAAATAAAAATGGCAATGTATGGGGTTCACCAATCGCTGACTCCAACCAAAATGATCGGAAACGGTAAATCAGGTTATTAAGCATATTGGATTTCACCAACCAATCAAGGCTTTATATTGCTAGTATGTGGTAATGATCAGCCGATTTGCAGAGTGTTGCTAGTGTTGTATTATTAAACTGGACACTTTCATGATTTGCAGATTACAATCACTGTAAAATATATGCAATGTATGGGTGAATATTGATGGATTGGTGAACCGTTAAATTGGGGGCGGGGAGGGGGGGAAGAACGCAGGATTGGTTAATCTTTTTTGTAATTGCTGCTGTGATTGGCTGAAGGCAATGGATGTCCTTTGGACTCCCTGCTGTAACCATCCATAAATAGAAGCTAATGAGTCTTTATTGAAGTGAAAAAAGTACAATTAACAATCTTGCACAGCTCCATTAATGTCAATGGCCTATTCATTTCAATGGTTGTTCATAAGGCTTCTGCTTGTAATGCCAACCAATTTGAAATGAATGGTCCACTGGAATAAATAGACCATTGTCATGAATGGGAAAACTAAAGCACAATGCAGTGGCATGCTTCGAATAACTTGAAACATACCAAACAATGAGCCTAATTCAGACCTGATCGCTGCTGTGCGTTTTCGCACAGCAGCCGACCAGGTCTGAACTGCGCATATGCCGGCACCGCAGTGCACCAGCGCATGCCAGACAGCCAACGGCTGTCTTAGCCCTGTCAATCAGGCAGAGGCGGACGCTGGGCGGGAGGGGGCGGGCAGGCGGCTTTTGACCGCCGTTTAGGGAGCACGGTCGGGCAACGCAGGTGTGCCCGGACCATTGGGGGGGCGGGCAACGGTGGCTGCGTGACGTTACACGCAGACACTCCGACCCTCTCAGCGACGAGTAGCTCCTGCCAGCGCGCAGGAGCTGCGCTGAAGGGAGCTACTCCTGCTTTTGTACTTGGGCGGGGGGAGTCTGGCCTGACATGCGGGGCGCACTAGCCCTGTGCTGGGTGTCTCCCCGCATGTCGTGTGACTGATCATAGATGTGCAAAATTTAGCACATCTACGATCAGGTCTGAATTAGGTCCAATATCCAAAATCACACTGCAGCACAAATGCAAATATGTATGAAAGAATTAGGTGCATGCTTTGCAGGTGTGTTAAAATGCATGTAAGATACAGAGTATGAGTGCGACTGGGTGAGGGCCCTAGAGCTCCCAGACAATCTAAAAACAGTTGCAATGTTTGAAAGTTCTGCATAACACTGATTAAAAAGGTGTAACCCAGTAATTTTCTTGTCACTACACACAATTCACAGATTCGGTGGGAATACAGTAGCTTGCTTTTCAACAGGCTTTGAATATTGTGATTGTGCCACTGTAATGGGGAGTTTCTTAAATACTTAAGACATGAGAATATTGATTATTTAATTGAAAGACATAGTATTTATTTTAATGCTGTGGAGACCCCTCTTATACAAGCTCATTGCTGTTATAGCTATTTCTATCTGTTCAAAGTTGCAGCAAATCTATTACCTACAAGCATCTTTTTTCAGATAACTATGTATAAACATATGTAGAGCAGTGGTGAATGGGACATACCTCTCTAACTGCCAGCTGATGGAAGAGTGCTGACCTCAAGTTGGGATAGCTAGGAGCAGTGATGGATTTTATCTTGGGGATACATGACCACCCCCAGTGAAGTTAACCAGTGAGTCTGTTCACTGGGTGTCTTCCCTGGCAGTGGCTTCCCATTGGAAGCGCTATCTGCTAATCAAACAAACAATGCAGTGCAGGGCATGCTCCCTATAGTGAGGAAAACGTGACTCGCAATTGTGACATTTCCATGAAGCCACGCCCCCTTTCCTGAGATCACACCCCCTTTTTAAATATGAACGTCTACAATGCGCAGAAGTGTCCCTTCTCGCACATCACGTCGCCCATTCTGTTCAATAAGCCACCATTGGTTTTCACCTACTACTGTGCCTAAATGATCAGGAACCCTGTATCTTCACAATGCCCATGCCCAACCACTTCACCTAAGAATTGCTGATAGCCAGCAGCTATTAGGGGAAGAATTCCCCACTTTTCTGGGAGACAGAATTCAGGAGAATGGGCAAGTGTTCTACAACAGTATATGACTTCCGCATCGTAGCAAAGAAATCACACTTCATTAAGAAGACTTTTACTGATTTGTTACCTACTTACAGACTGTCTACCATGAAATTACTATAATTTATTATTTCTCATACGTCCCAGAGGATGCTGGGGACAACATCAAGACCATGGTGTATAGACAGGATCCGCAGGAGACATGGGCACTCTAAAGACTTTTCATTGGGTGTGAACTGGCTCCTCCCTCTATGCCCCTCCTCCAGACCTCAGTTTTAGAAATGTGCCCAGGCAGACTGGATGCACTCTGAGGAGCTCTACTGAGTTTCACTGAAAAGACTTATGTTAGGTTTTTTATTTTCAGGGAGATCTGCTGGCATCAGACTCCCTGCTTCATGGGACTGAGGGGGCAGAAGTAGGAACCAACTTCCTAAAGAGTTTCATGGCTCTGCTTCTGGCTGACAGGACACCATTAGCTCCTGCAGGGAACTGAACGCTAGCTGTGCCTAGATGCTCACTCCCACAACACGCTGTCACCCCCCTCACAGAGCCAGAAGTCAGAAGACAGGTGAGTGTTAGAAGACAGATCTTCAATCAAGAAAGTGACGGCAGCGCGCCATGTTGCCCACACATACACAGGCACTGCAGGGTTTCGGGGGCGTGGGTTGGGAGGCCTGGGCAGCATGAAACCTATGGAAACTGGCATAAATAAGGGGCATAAATTGCTGAGGCACAGTCTTACCCCCGCCAGTATAAAAAATTACCTCATAAAAGCTGAGGAGAAACACACCATTGAAGAGTGGAGCTTCCTCCTCAGTCAGCCAGCACACTGCTCAGCGCCATTTTCTCTCTCTCCTCAGACTGCAGAGACAACACTGGTCCTCCTCCACTACTGAACAAGTATCAGGGTGCAAAACGGAGGGCCACAGTGAATTTGGTGCTATATAATTGTGTGATTAACATTATAAAAGCGCTGAATGTGAGTGGGCATTTTGTGTTCACAGACATTGTGTTACTGGCGCTGGGTTGTGAACTGGCAAAATCCTATCTGTGTCCCTCTGACAGATTTTACTGTGGGTCTGTCCCCTATAAATCCCGGAGTGTCTGTGGTGTGGTTCTGCACGTGTGGGACATGTCTGTGGCAGGGAACTCTGTGGAGACATGTTAGGGACACAGAGGTGTAATATGACTCCAAAAGCCTGACTGGGTGAAAGGTTACATGATAGTGTGAATCATATCAGTAAGAGGTTGGACTGAATCTCATACAGAAAATGAAAATAATCTGTTGAAGATGTGATTTTTAATAGTTCTGCCTTTCATCCACAGGGACCTTTCTGGGTCACATACAAATTTGCACAAGTAGTACAAACTGATACCGACACGGACTCTGATTCCTGTGTCGACACTAGTGATTCCAGGGGAATAGGTCCTAAGTTAGCAAAAAAGCATTCAAAACATGTTTTAGCTATAAAGGAGGTGTTAGAAGTTACGAAGCCCCCTCTTTTACCACAAGGAGAGGGTTTATTTTAGTTAAGAAGTAATGTAATTTTCCCTCCACCTCAGGTCTGATTTGACCTGAAAAGAAAGTTCTGATTCCCAAAAGGATATCAGGCAGCTTACCTTTTTCCAAAAAAGGTGGGAGTCACCCCACATTTTAGACAGGGCCCTGTCATAAAAGAGAAAAGGTGTTTCTCCCTGCGCCTGGAATGGCTTCATTTACGGAGCCGACAGACCGCAAGTGAGTGAGGTGATCTATTGAAGTGGCCAATAGGACACTACTCAGGCCTACCATTGTTTGTGCGTGGATGAGTAGTGCTATTGGAAAGTGGTCAGAAAACTTGTCATTAGACATTGACACAATAGATGGAGACGAGATAATCCTAACGTTAGGTCATATCAAAGATGCTGCTGCGTACAAACTAGAAACCATGAAATATATTGGTCTCTAGGGATCAAGAACCGCTACCATGGCAGTATCGGCTCGGAGGGCATTGTGGATTCGCCAGTGGAATGCTGATGCAGATTCCAAAAGAAATATGGAGGCTCTCCCGTATAAAGGTGAGGCCTTGTTTGGTGATGGGCTGGATGCGTTAGTCTCAGCGGCTACCGCAGGTAAGTCGACATTCTTACCTTATGCTCCTACACCGGCGAAAAAGACACATCACTCTCACATGCAGTCCTTTCGGCCCAACAAATACAAAAAGGCCAAAGGTCCCCCCTTTTTTTGCAGGTAAGGGAAGGGGAAAAGGAAAGAAATCCGCAGCGTCTCCCGACCACTCCTGCTTCTGCCAAATCTGCAGCATAACGCTGGGGCTCCCTTGCGGGAGTCCGCTCGGGTGGGAGCACGTCTGAAACTTTTCAGCCAAATCTGGATTCAATCTGGCCTGGACCAATGGGTCTTACAAATAGTGTCCCATGGGTACAAACTAGAGTTTCAAGACGTCCCCCCTTGCCGATTTTTAAAATCGACCTTGCCAGCTTCTCTTCCGGGAAGAGAGGCAGTAACAACAGCAATTAAAAAATTATGTCAGGAGAAGGTTTTTATTCAAGCCTCTTCGTAGTTCCGAAGCCGGACGGCTCGGTCAGACCGATTTTAAACCTGAAAAATCTGAATCTCTACCTGAAAAGGTTCAAGTTCAAGATGGAGTCCCTGAGGGTCGTGATTTCCAGTCTGGAGGAGGGGGACTTCATGGTGTCAGTAGACATAAAGGATGCTTACTTGAATGTTCCCATTTATCCTCCTCACCAAGCTTATCTGAGATTCGCAGTACAGGATTGCCATTACCAGTTCCAGACGTTGCCGTTCGGACTCTCCACGGCACCGAGGTTATTCACCAAGGTGATGGCGGAGATGATGGTCCTCCTTCGTTAAAAAGGAGTCAATATAGTTCCTTATCTGGACGATCTCCTGATAAAAGCGAGATCCAGGGAACAGTTGGTGCAGAACATCGCACTCTCCCTGTCAATACTCCAACAACAACACGGTTGGATCATGAATTTTCCAAAGTCGCAGTTGGAACCGAAGACAAGATTGTCCTTTTTAGGGATGATTCTGGACACAGAAGTACGGAGAGTATTTGTTCCAGTGGAAAAGGCTCTGGAAATCCAGAAAATGGTCAAACAAATTTTGAAACCAACAAGGGTGTCGATCCATCAATGCATTCGGTTGTTGGGGAAAATGGTAGCGGCCTACGAGGCCATACAGTTTGGCCGATTTCATGCCAGAGTATTCCAGTGGGACCTGTTGGACAAGTGGTCCGGATCCCACCTACACATGCACCGGAAAATAATCCTGTCCCCCAAAGCCAGGATTTCACTCTTGTGGTGGCTACACAGTTCTCACCTACTAGAGGGACGCAGGTTTGGGATTTACGACTGGGTCCTAATAACCACGGATGCAATTCTCCGAGGCTGGGGAGCTGTCACACAGGGGGAAAGCTTCCAAGGAAAATGGTCAAGTCAGGAAGCCTGCCTTCACATAAACGTTCTGGAATTGAGAGCCATTTACAATGGCCTTCTACAAGCGGTACATCTTCAAGATCCCGTGCAGATCCAGTCGGACAATGTAACAGCAGTCGCGTACATAAACAGGCAAGGCGGAACGAAAAGCAGAGCGGCAATGGCAGAGGAGACAAGGATTCTCCTCTGGGCAGAAAGACATGTTAGAGCTCTGTCAGCAATTTTCATTCTGGAAGTGGATAACTGGGAAGAAGACTTCCTCAGCAGACACGATCTCCATCCATGAGAGTGGGGCTTCCACCAAGAAGTCTTCGCAGTGGTGACAAGTCTTTGCGGAGTTCCTCAAGTAGACATGATGGCATCTCGTCTAGACAAGAAGCTTCAGAGATATTGTTCCAGGTCAAGAGACCCTCAAGCAATAGCAGTGGATGCACTGGTGACCCAGTGGGTGTTTCGGTCGGTATATGTTTTCCCTCCACTTCCACTGATTCCAAAAGTTCTCAAAATAATAAGAAGAACAAGAGTTTGAGCAATCTTCATTGCCCCAGACTGGCCAAGGAGGGCTTGTTATTCAGATCTTCAGGAGTTGCTCATAGAAGATCCTCGGCCTCTTCCGCCTCGAGAGGACCTACTACAGCAGGGGCCGTGTGTGTATCAAGACTTACCGCGGCTATGTTTGACGGCATGGCTGTTGAGTGTCGGATCCTAGCCCAAAAGGGTATTCCTAAGAAAGTCATCCCCACTCTTATTCAAGCCAGGAAAGGAGTAACGTCTAAACATTACCACCGTATTTGGAGAAAATATGTGTCTTGGTGTGAATCAAAAAAAGGCTCCTACGGAGGAGTTTGATTTGGGACGTTTTCTCCATTTTCTGCAGGCTGGTGTGGATGCGGGCCTTAGATTGGGGTCAATCAAGGTCCAGATTTCGGCCTTATCAGTTTTCTTTAAAAAACAATTGGCCTCCTTTCCAGAAGTTCAGACATTTGTGAAAGGGGTTCTGCACATCCAGCCTCCATTTGTGCCTCCAGTGGCACCATGGGACCTTAATGTGGTGTTGCAGTTCCTTCTATCAGATTGGTTTGAACCTCTGCAGGAGATGGAATTGAAGTTTCTCACTTGGAAAGTGGTGATGCTTTTGGCCTTGTCATCCGCAAGGCGGGTGTCTAAGTTGGGGGCCTTGTCTCACAAGAGCCCTTACCTGATCTTCCATGAAGATAGGGCAGAGTTAAGAACTCGTCAACAATTTCTTCCAAAGGTGGTTTCGTCCTTCCACATAAACCAACCTATTGTGGTGCCAGTAGCTACTGACACTTTCACTGAGTCACAGTCTCTTGATGTGGTTAGAGCTTTGAAGATTTATGTCGCAAGAGCAGCTCGGTAACGGAAAACAGAGGCTCTGTTTGTCCTGTATGCTCCCAACAAGATTGGGTGTCCTGCTTCTAAGCAGACTATTGCGCGCTGGATCAGAGGGACAATTCAGCACGCTCATTCTACGGCAGGCTTCCCGGTACTGAAGTCGGTGAAGGCCCATTCTACTAGGAAAGTGGGCTCATCCTGGGCGGTTGCCCGGGGCGTCTCGGTTTTACAACTTTGCAGAGCAGCTACTTGGTCAGGGTCAAACACATTTGCTAAATTTTATAAGTTTGACACCTTGGCCGATGAGGACCTCAAGTTTGGTCAATCGGTGCTGCAGGGTCATCCGCACTCTCCCGCCCGTACTGGAGCTTTGGTATAGACCCCATGGTCTTGATGTCGTCCCCAGCATCCTCTAGGATGTATGAGAAAATAGGATTTTGATAACCTACCGGTAAATCCTTTTCTCCTAGTCCGTAGAGGATACTGGGCGCCCGTCCCAGTGTGTACTTTACCTGCAGTTTAGTTATTACAGTTACACAAGTTGTGTTATCTTGGTTTTAGCATGTTACTGCAATTAGTTCATGCCTGTTGGCGTGTGTTATGTTGAATGCCATGTGTGCGGCATGGTTGAGGGTGTGAGTTGGTAGATATCTCACCAATAGTTAAGTAATTCCTTTCCTCGAAATGTCAGTCTCCCTGGGCACAGTTCCTACAACTGAGTTCTGGAGGAGGGGCATAGAGGGAGGAGCCAGTTCACACACAATGAAAAGTCTTTAGAGTGCCCATCTCTCCTGCGGATCCCGTCTACACCCCATGGTCTTGATGTCGTCCCCAGCATCCTCTACGGACTAGGAGAAAAGGATTTACCGGTAGGTTATCAAAATCCTATTTTTACCCTGTCATGCGACTTTTTTTAAATGAACTTCTTTATTTTACTGGCTTTTGAATGTGCTTTTTAGCTGTGTGTTTACATTCTCAAATAATGCTTGATTACTTTCTCTGCTTCCCCAATAGAAATCTCATCGTCCTTGGTATGATTCCAGCTACATTACACAGTGACGTGATGCACAGCATTACGCAGTTTAGTGTAGCTAAAATCACACTATTAAGTATCCAGACTGCCAAATTCACTCAGGATGCATGCGTGATCTCAGACGTTTGTCTTCTCATTTGGAGAGGTCCACAAAATTTGTTAGTCTCCCAGACAGTACAGGAAAATAGGAAATTATGCCTCAAGTATGAGTTGAGTTGCTCTGTTGATCTCTGGTCATATATTAGCATTGCATTCAGTTGTATCAGGAACGCACCATCGAACAAGGAACTTCTGGTCTCCGGCAGCAGTGGAACGCACATGGAACGCGGAACTTCCAGACACGTTCCACGAAGCTGTGTGTTCAGCAAGGAGACGCTGGCTTATCTTTATAAGTGATTTTACAACAAGTGTTGATTATAATATGAATTCTCTCTGCTATTCATGTATTGATGAAGAAAGAATACATTTTTATCTTGCTATTTAATATTTTAATTATCTTGTCAGCCGCAGGAAGTTGATGTCACTTCCTGTGATGGGGTATAAATATGTTTGCTGTACACACTTTCTCCACACTTTGAAAAAGGTCCCAGGAGGATCGAAATGCATCATTGAGGAGACTGTAGGCTTGAAAGGGACTTTTCCTAGACTCTGGACACCCTGTTGTAAAGGTACTATCCATATATATTGAAACTGCAGTCCGGACCTGCATCTTAATTGTTTGGATTATATACCATCTTCCTTTCTACACGTTGTTGGAGTATTGGAGAGTTTTTATGTACTTTTATGAATTTATCCTATTTAAAAATAAATAAATTGTGTATTGAATTAATAAATTGAAGCATCTTCGCTCTTATCTGGATTCTGTATGTGTTTTCCCTGAAACTGGGTAAAGATACTGCTATGCAAGGATTCCTGTCATCTTAAGTTTGAGTTTTGATACACATTTGTCTCTACTAAACTGGTGATCTTGGTTTTAATGTATCTAAAAAAACCTTGATGTGCACTTTCACACTTGTAACAAGTGAGTTGTTGGGTACGCTTAAAAAGTGTGTGGGTAGACACTACCTAGATTTCAACACGGTGGTGTATACGGTGTTATATTCAAAATTACTACACATTGTGGTTCTATATCTTCACTTTCATACACTCGACTGAGAGAGAAAATTGCCCTTCGAGGATCAAAATTGACAAGCGAAAGATACCATGATAGGAGGATCCTAACCACGATTCTTGTACGCTACCTTTTCGATACATATAACTGTAGCATTGGTTTTTATCTTGGTGTTCAAAAGAAACCTTTATACAGTACACTTGGTTTACCCACTCGAGAAGTGAGTTTCGGTACGCCGGAAGTTGTTTATAGTTCTGTTGGTCCATACTAAGTCTGTTCTAAGAACTGAAAAGAATATTACTGTGAGACAATATCACACGGTTGATTCTATTTCGGAGTGGGAGAAGGGACCTTCTGACGTATCTAGGGGAGGAGACACGTCACCAGGGGGAGGAGCTACGGGCGAACAGGGTACCCGAAAAGTTCGCTCGCCACGCTTCGGGCTCGGTGGCTCGCTTTGCTCGCCACCTGATTACTAAAGGTAATAGTTGGTGGCGTGGATAGTAGAGGAACTATCCTGCTGGCGTAGCTCCTCCCCCTTGTGTCATAACTCCTCCCCCTTACGGAAAAGGTCCCTTAGCCCACTTGATTCTAGCATCTACCAATATCACACATTGGGGCAGATGTATTAACCTGGAGACAGCATAAGGAAGTGATAAACCAGTGATATGTGCAAGGTGATAAACGCACCAGCCAATCAGCTCCAATATGTAAATTAACAGTTAGGATCTGATTGGCTGTTGCCTTTATCACCTTGCACATATCACTGGTTTATCACTTCCTTATGCCTTCTCCAGGTTAATACATCTGCCCCATTGTTTTTATTTGTTTTATTTTGCATGAACAATCATTGGAGGAAAAGTACCACTTAGAAGAGGAACAATCATCTGTGAATCAGTGGACAGATTGGTTTGAAATCCTTTATTTAAGTATTGCCTTTGATCTGTTGTCATACCACTTGCATTCTATATTTCCTATAACCTGTATTTGGGCAGGTTTTGGACAATTTGATTGGGCGTACATCGTCATCTTTGCGCCCAGTTTCCCCTCAATCCCCTTTTTTGTATAAGAAAATATGTATGTTGGATATGGCATGTTTTTGTACTATTACATAATAATGATAATTCGGGTTCAGTGTGAGTTACTGATGGACGGGATGCCGGCATTTGGTATATTGACAGCGGCAATCCAAACCCCCCCCCCCCACACCCCCACGTCCAGATGTCAGGACAATCGGGATGCCAGCTGTTGGTATTTTGACACCGACATCGGGTTTGGCGTCAGTATTTCAATGGTGTGATTGTGCCCTCCCTCGGGATCCCTGCGTTGTTATAGCGACCGGCGGGATCCCGTTTGTCGGGACGAACTGTTCTTGATAATTCATGTTACAAGCAGACTTAACATAGTAGGTGAACCACCTTTTACTTAATACAATACACATACTAAAAGGTTATGTATAACTGTGCTGAATATTATACTAAAAACTACTTACTCAAGTATCCGTGTTAGATGTAAGCAGGTAGAGTGTGACTGACAGGCTGCAGGTTTACTCTGCACAGACAGATGGTGTGAAATGGTGAGTCATGTACAGTAGCTGAGCCAAGCAATGTCACGACAGCTCTAAAAGAATGCAATCTTAGTTTTTCATTTGTGTCAGATTCTATTATCCTAAATATGTGGGAGGTGTAGTTAGATGTCTGTATTGGAGTGGTGAGACAAGAACTACTACTCTGTATTTTTTAACCTACTGTATCTGTAGTGAAATTAGCCACAGAGTACAGTACATGTCATTTTATTATCAGTAGCGTGACTCACACCAAGCAGATCAAAATACTTATTGTATTGGTTGCTATGGGTTGTTTGTTTCATGTTTGTACTTTTTATTGTTTGTTATGTGGTAAATTGACAAGCAGATTTCTCTTGTGTATTTATTTAAACAGTCTGGATAGATTATTTTGTGAAATACAAAAAGCAAATGTTTTAAGTAAAAAGATTATTTAAGCTATAGCTTCTCCCAACAAGGAGAACAAAGGATTATTTAAAACATCTTCTTGTTCACCTGACCTACTGTAATACTTAAGTACAGGTTGAGTATCCCATATCCAAATATTCCAAAATACAGAATATTCAGAAATACAGAATTTTTTGAGTGAGACTGAGATAGTGAAACCTATGTTTTCTGATGGCTCAATGTACACAAACTTTGTTTGATAAAATATTGGCTAAAAATACCTTCAGGCTGTGTGTGTATATGAAACATAAATGCATTCTGTACTTAGACTTGGGCCCTATCGCCATGATATCTCATTATGGTATGCCACTATTCCAAAATACAGAAAAATCCAATATCCAAAATACTTCTGACCGCAAGTATTTTGGACATGGGATACTTAACCTGTATTAAATATGTTTTTTCTAATAAAACGTTGATATACAAGAGTGGTTCAATAAATAAGGTAACAAGACCTCTCATTGCGTACATTTATTCAACTCGTACAATACTGTACGTATAATCAATAGTATGGCCATAATACAAATTCTTTTTCCACATAGTCACCATTGTTCCAACGTTACACCAAGGCATCTTTCCCGGGCATAGAGGAAATCAATGTCAAACGCCTGAAGACAGGACATGATGACTTGCTGAACTTTACCGTTTGTTTGCGAATTGCCTTCCACCCAGGAGCTTCAGTTCATCTGTCCTCCTTAATCAGACCTTCAATGCAGCAAAAATTGTCATCTGTGTTGGACGTGCTTGGCCGGCCAGATCGCTGATCATCTTGAACGTCTGTCCTGCCGTTATCAAAGTCAGTGAAGGACAGCACATCCATTTCCATGACATGATGTTATCACCGCACACCTGAACAAGTTGACAATGAATTTCAGCTTCTGATGTGCCCTTTAGATGCAGAAATTTGATCACACTACGCACATCAATGTCTGACCATGTTTCCGCCAGCTCTGCCATTATCCAACTGATGTTAGCACAGTATGACTTATAGGAGGTGCAGTCTAATGGCGGGAAATTAGAATGTAATCAAAAACATTACACATGTGAGAGGTCTTGTTATTTTATTTATTAAACCACCCTCATATTTTGCATCACTTAACATTATGGAGATAGCAAGGTAGAGGAAAAACAACTGTACAGTAGCTGCAGGTGTGAAAGGTATGTGTGACTATTATAAAGCAGGTGAATGGAATTTTTGTGCAGCTGGAGGTGGTGTGGTACAGCAGGTGATGCTGCGGGAGACGCACATGCGGGAGACGCACAATTTTTCATGTAGTCCCCTACAGACCAGGAAGAGTGGGCACCCTCCTCCCCCCCCCGCATCCCGCCCACTTCCTAGTGAGTCGGGTAGCATGGAAAGGTTAATGCAGGGAATCCCGGGATCCCTGTCCCACTTACGTCTCCACCCACTTATTGCTTCTTCTGTCTGGGATTCTCCCTAAGAGGACAAAAGAGCAAAGTAGACAAGTGTAACAGGTAAGTATGTGGTGGGAATGTCAATGCAGGTGTCGGTGGACGTACCTGGATGCTTCACCCAGAATCACCTTTTGGACCGGATCTTACAGCTGGAACACTAGGCAGAAAGATGAGGAACCCCAACCCCAGAGGACACAATACATTAGTCACCACACATTAGGACGGTGACATAAAGATTTTTTATTCAGGAGCAAACTGATCACCACTGTAGAATAAATTGGTTAAAAGGCAAAGGCACATTACAATATTATAGAAACAATGCAATCCAGCAAAAGTATTGCCAACATAAACACAGTGGTAATGTAAATATCAATGAATGGTCACAGTAGGCTAATATAACACACAGTAGGCTAATATAACACCTTCGTATACTACAAATATATTGATCAGCTGTACTTCTATAACATGTACATAGTTCAGTAATTATCCCTGGGCAGCAAAGGAGTCACTTTAGGTTTAAGAGCATAGACCTTCTACAGCTCACAGTCTCAAAAGTAGCAGGCAAGCAAACAACTCATAGTCAATAGCTTAATAGATAGCACAGTTCTGTAGTGCGGAATAGCAGGCAGCAGACATACAGATTAAGGTCAGCAGTTCAGGGGCCACCGAAGTTTAGCACCTAGACTCCTCACACTGTGCAAAAAGATAAAGGGAGCATGAAAGTGCCTAGCTCGGTTCAGGCAGTATATAGTAGCTTGCACAAGCAGATAGGCAAGATGGTTTGTAATTAAAAGCAAGTGAACAATGGTCTCCCGCTAAAATACAGGTAAGGGTGAAAGCATGCAGGCCCTCAGGTGATTTGCAGAAATAAATGAGTTTGGAACATTTTTTCTTCTGGGCTAGCATTTAGCAAAGCATAACAGTGGAACATAGCCCCTGCATTAAAGATAATCTTCTTCCTTACTACCAGTCTCTGAGCCGCTCCTGTATTTACGTATTTTACTCTGTGTTCTCAAACTGCAGCTTAAGGGAAATGCAGAGGTAGTAGTAGCCCCTTGGAGCTCTCTCTCACTTTGCACTAAATAGGTCCGTGAAGCAGGGCTCTCCCATTGGGTGTAGTATGGCTGACCGGCGGTCAGGAGACCGCCGGGAATACCACCCCTCCCATTAACTGGTTGAACTTTGGATTAGTAAAGATAACAGGGTAGCAGTATCAACAGGCTGCTTTTCTCTTGGCAAATCACTCCTGAATACTAGCCAAGGATGCACTAACTAGAAGGGAACAGTCGCTGTCTCTGTGGCTGTATCTGACTAGAATAAGGGTTTCACTTGTGCTTATACACAGCTGCACTGTCTCTGACTCTGAGGGGATGGCACTATTACATTGAGGACTAGTCTCTCTTCCTTTCTCACTGTCCCTTATTCAGCTGTGCATGCGGAGCTGGGTGACTCAGGCTTTCTAACTGAGGGCATTAGCTATATTGCCCTCACCCACTCTCCTCTATCACCTGAGACCTTTCCCGGCAACTTATCTCAGTACTGGGAAGGCTGGTGTTACTGCAGCGGCTGGTGGCTCTCACAGCAGTCTCAGCGGCAGCTCCACTCTCCACAGCGTGTCTCCTCACAGCGGCCTCCTCAGCGGCAGCTCCACACTTCACAGCGTGTCTCCTCACAGCGGCCTCCTCAGCGGCGGTTCCACTCTCCACAGCGTGTCTCTTCTCACACACACTGGTGCGAACCCCGCCTCCTCTTTTTCCCGCTCTGCCACAGCCAATCAAAACTCCATCAGCCTTCTCGCTCCCTCCTCCATTATAAGTAACACCAAGAGTCCTAGTGCCCATCCGCTCACTGGTCCTGCAGACGTCCCCTAGGCAACCGCAGGAGGGGGTGTTAACCCCCTCAGCATTAACAGGACGGGTAGTAATTGAAGCTCAGCAAGGGGAAAATTAGGGGACCTTACTCATGTCTTATCCAATCCGACAGTTGCCTGCACTATACAGTACATCCTTTTCAGTATACTTTAAGGAGGATCCAGTTCAGAGTGTCACACAAGTATGAGTTGAAGTGAGGAGAAAGTGGAGAAATGACAGTGAACCAGACATTATAGAATATATATTTTATTTATTTCATTTTTAAAAAAAAAAATTATTTTTTTTGGGGAGGGGGGCTTGGAATGCACACCCTAGCTACTTATAATGGGATGTGCTACCTAGCTGAGACGTACGGGGGTATCCAATTAGCGACGCTAATTGTCCCGCCAGAGGCTATCTAATTAGCCCTGTAAAGCCACGGCTTGCATCGGCTTATCAGGGATTTTGTTTCACCTGCCTCAGGCAGGCAAAACCAAATTCCCGGAAACAGTCCAGTTTTCACTGAACCTGTGCGTTTTCAGTAGATAATGTATTTCTTTACAGGCGACCAAATTGGATAGTCTGTAAAAAAATACAGGTGAAACATAAGAAAAAAATTCTAAAAAGTTTTTCGCGCCCGATGTATTTTCTCCTGTAATTGGATACCTCTATTAGTACAGCATCATAGAAACAAGTGAGCAGGTGGACCATACAACCAGAGTGATATAAGTGTTAAAAATAAATGTAAGATGGTGATGCCCCAAAGCGGCCCAGCAAAGTAATCCAAGGAGCCGCATGCCTCAAAGTTCCCCCCTCATTGACTTGCTATCTAATTATAAAGATCTTACCTGTGGCTATACTATACAGATTGTGCAGTCAGCAAATTCTAGGTCCCTATTTAAAAGCCTCAGAGGCAGTAGGGAGGGGGTACCAATCCAGAATGAAGGAGTCCCAGGCCTTCAGGTGTGTATAAACACACACTATATTGAATACACCCTAGCTACTTAAATTGTGATGTGCTACCTAGAAACAAGAGAGCAGGTGCACCATACAACCATTAATAATACTACATAATACCTGTACTACATTTAATAATACATCATATCTGAGTTTTTGGCATGAAACGCACTATTATGAGAAGGTGGAGAAATGACACTTAATATTGGCCCTCATTCCGAGTTGATCGCTCGCTTGCTGCTTTTAGCAGCAGTGCAAACGCTAAGCCGCCGCCCTCTGGGAGTGTATCTTAGCTTAGCAGAAGTGCGAACGAAAGGTTAGCAGAACAGTGCTGAATTTTCTTTAAGCAGTTTCAGAGTGGCTGCAGACCTACTCCTTCCTTGCGATCACTTCAGTCTATTTAGTTCCTGCTTTGACGTCACAAACACGCCCTGCGTTCGGCCAGCCACTCCCCCGTTTCCCCAGGCACGCCTGCGTTTTTACCTGACACGCCTGCGTTTTCACTCCTGGAAAACGGTCAGTTACCACCCAGAAACTCCCACTTCCTGTCAACCACTCACCGATCAACAGAGCAACGGAAAAGAGTCGCTCGACCTTGTGTAAAACTGCATAGTTTTTTGTGAAAGTACGTCGCGCGTGCGCACTGCGGCCCGTACGCATGCGCAGAAATGCTGATTTTTAGCCTGATCGCTGTGCTGCGAACAACGGCAGCTAGCGATCAACTCGGAATGACCCCCATTGTTCCCATGTGAAAAATTGCTTCATTAAAATAATGAAAAAATGTTGGATTATGTGTGTGCAAGTAGCGGTGGTATGGCAGAGTGTATGCACAAACCAACAAATGCGCTGAGTCAAGGAACAGCCCAGTTCTTAACCAGTGGGGTTGTTTTGTTCAGCAGTATTGTTCAAGTTGACAGCTGTACTCACAATTACTGGAGAATGGCATGCAGCTCCAAATATGGAAAAAAAAGCTAAATTGTTGACAGATGTTTTTGCTTAACAGTAGGTTGGGATAGATAACTCATGGGGGGTATTTATCAAAGCTTGTAGTGAGATAAAAGTACCACCCATTTAGCTCCTGTCATTTTTCAAACAGCCTGTAAAATGTAAAACGGAAGCTGATTGGCTAGTACTTCTGTCACAGTTTTATCTCACTTTAATAAATACCCCCATAAGCTGCTGTTTCTGTATGATTTTCGGTGGTTACATACCCTCCAACTGTACCTTTTTAATAGGTACAGTACCTTTTTTTATGGTTTGTACCGATTTTTGGCTCTCCAAACTTCCATTGAAAGTATAGGAAAAGGGGCGTGACCATGCACCCTTAACCTGTGGCCACGCCCCCTTTTCTAATTTGTACCGATTTTTCATGTAAAATGTTGGAAGGTATGTGGTTATAGGTTTAATAAACATGCCCCTAAGAGAGAACAAAGTGACCACTGACAACAACTTATTGCTGCATAACAAACTATGCAAAGTGACTCATGTTATGTCGGTTTTAATTACTAATTTTATAGTCAGACAGTGAGATGGACTGACTCAGATGATGCGGTATGAAAGTCACTGAGTAATGACACACAGACAAACATGCCTGACTTCATGAGCTTCTGAAGAAACATTAAAGGGCCTATTTATCATTGTGGGCCAGATGGCTCCTGATGATTAAGTATCCAACTTGACACTGAGGAAGCCGCCGATACCTGCAAGTAGGCGGAGAAACGCGTATGTCAGCATCTCCGGTCACATTGCATTGTAGACCGAGTTTACCAGCCAGCCAGCTGAGCACAGTCCTTGTGGAGAGGAGAAACTTTTACCACCATCGGCTCACGGACTCCGGATAAGGCCGAGGGGAGTGCTTACCGGCCGGGAGGAAAAACTGAGCACAGCCCTTGTGGAGAGCAGAAATCTTCAACATCACCCGTTCTCGGACTCCGGATAAGGCCGGGGATAGTGTTTACCGGCCGGGAGGAAAAAGAGAACACACCGCGGATAAAAGCCGTTCAACTCCAACTAAAGGCAATTGCGGAACACCAGCCAGGAGCAGCAATTTAATCAGTGCGTTTGAACAGAGGCATCTGTACGGTACTTTCATTTAATATTATTTATACAGTGGCAAAATCACCATACATGTATTAACTTTATTTATGAACTGCAATTAACATCTTTAAACAAATTTATCACAAAAATCCACTGTGAAATACATGCACTCCATTAACCCGGGATTCATGGATACCAGCATGGTTTAATATTGTTACAGAGGCACAAGTCCAACAATTGCCTGGCTATAATAGTAACAACATACTAACATGAGAAGATCCTAAGGTGGATACATTGTATGCATGTGAATCTCTGTCATAATATAGACAGATTGTAAATCAGAGTCATTGTACTTATAATATACAGGTGAAAGGAAATATCAAGATTATTATTACTGAGTTTATTGTAATATTTTTATATTTACTGTTTGTGCATTGCCGGCCGGCATTTAAATTGAATACATACTATGTGCTTTTTAGTGAAAATTGATTTTTAAGGATAAATAAAATCCACATCAAATGTGAATAGCGCTTTCTCATTTTTTTGGTCTGTAAGTATCCAACTCGCCGAGTTGTGGCAGTGTATACTTAATTACAGGAGTAATTCACTATTGCTCTGGAGCAGGAACAGCAGCTTGGAAAAGTAGCTGTCCCTGTGATCATTATTACGGCTACAGAGGTAGCTGTGATACTTAGCAGAGGTCGCACATGTGCACAAACAAATCCGGCTATGCAGTGGAGGCGGAGAGAGAGGATCCCTCTTCTCAACCTTTGACCTCCTTTCCATAGGAAGGAGCAGGGCTCTGAAATCCAGCTCTGTCTGAAGATGGCCTTGGTTCTTGTAAACAAACTTTTAGGAATTTGCTGAATATTAGGTGGCCCTATTGGGCCCCTAATAATTAATGTGTCTGTTACATAAAACGTGTTTCCCAACATATATCGGGCACATTGGTCATAATGAATAGGCCCCGAAATGTCAAGAACATTTTTATGAGCTCAGAAATTATGGGTCTGGTATAATAGAGAGATAGTGTCTAGTTAGACAGTCAATAGATAGACACTACTTGTTAGACAGTCAAAAGGTCGACAGGGTCAAAAGGTAGACTTGAAAAAAGTAAACAGTACAAAAGGTCGACAGGGTCAAAAGGTAGACAGGGTCAAAATGTCGACATGAGAATGGTCGACATAAAAAAGTATACAACTTTATTATATTATTTTTTATTTTTGTGTGGATAGTTTTGTCATCTGGGACCCCCAATTGTAGAAAGGCATTCGCTCGCCACAAGGTTTATAACCAACTCTATGCCGACATGGAAAGAGAAGGTATAAAAAAGTCCAAATACATTTAAAAAAAAAATTATGTCGATCATTTTCATGTTGACCTTTTGACCCTGTCTATGTCTTGACCCCGTTGACATTTTGTACTGTCTACCTTTTTTGTGTTGGCCTTTTGACCCTGTCGACCTTTCGACCCTGTCGACCTAATGTCTGTCTAACATATGGTGTCTATCTATTGACTGTCTAACTAGACACTGTCTATCATCCGGATACCAACATTATTTATAGTTCATGTCCATAGATATTTTTGGCATGTTACTGTCCATTTGCTGATTTCTTTTTTGTAACCAAAAACTACTGAAAGAAAATTTAAATAACACATCCTGACCTCTGGCTTGATCATAGTACAATTCTCTAAAGTCGATTCCGACATTTCTAAACAATATTTTGTTCAAATCTTCACAGTGTGTACGCTATGAACGACAATTGATAGGTTAAATTAGGCTGAAATCTAACAATTTGGTAGTGTCGGACGATACCTGTATATTGTTTGGTCGTTTGGAAAATCACTCAGTGTTTACGCACTATATCATTTGTCAGGGACTCCAGGAAGTTCAAGAGAAATCATCTGCCAATATCTTTCATAGTGAAAGTCAGCCAGTGTATACCCAGCTTTACTCTCTGTAATGTAATGCTTTACCATCATCTTTAAACTTATACTGCTGGCATGGTTACAATAATTCAACTAATATTAGTACTGTGTTGGCATGATCTCTATCATATATAGCAGGCCCGGCCCAAAAATCTATTGAGATCTACCGGTAGCTCGTGGAGCTCCTGTCTGTAGATCACGACCAACTTCAACAAACACTCTGTTATAACGCTGAGTCCTCCAGCATTAGCAGTAGTGCAGTATCGGGTGCCGTCAAGACATGGCCCATAATGTGAGGAGCCTGTCACACCTGCTGGATCCAGTCAGCGGTGACAGACAGCGGAACAGCAGGGAGAGAAGACAGCAGAAGCACTGAAGCTGCCAACAGACCATCTCATCTCTATAAGATTTATCTTGCACACTGTCTCATTTATGTATGTGTGATTTATACATTTACTGTACTCCTGTTTATACAGTAAATCCTGTGTGAGGTAATGTGTTTGCACTTTTTTCCTGTGTGGGACAATGTGTTTATTACTGTGGGGGCCAATGTGTTATGTCGGGCAAGATAGTCCCTACACTCTATGCGTCAAAGTCACTCCCCCTTTTTCATGTGCGTGTCTGTGGTGCACACTAATGTCCAGCCCAGGTAGATCATAAAATCTTTTGAGCTTTCAAAGTAGATGACCGACTCCAAAAGTTCGGCCACCCCTTAAATATAGCATATGCTTCCCAGAAGAAGCCCCCAGGTGCAGTAAGAGGGACGAAATGCGTTGGTATCTTACATAAGACTACTTTTTACTTTTTTATTATCCATTTATATTTTTATAAAATTGTGTATGTCTTTATATTACACTATTGGAGGCTGTTTTTTGTTTTGTATTGATTTTACTTTATATATGAGCTCCGCAATCTCTCCAGAGGCATTCACAATCCTGCAATGCAAACGTTTTGCAATCGCAATTAGGGTTTGAATCTACCTTCTAACCATAAAAATATGTGTTTTATTTGAAACCAAGGTAATAATAGAGGAATGTTTCAGAACAGTGAGTAATCTCCACTATAAGATCTCCCTGTATCAATTGGTTACATTGTATCAAAATGACAGGATACATCTGGTTGAATCCCTGAGTACATTCACTAGAATCTGCTGTTATTCAATATTGACTTATAAGTGGCAACATAGTTTCGCTTACTCCAGATATCAAAAATGACCACACATGAGAGGCTGCACATCTGTGTTACACACACTGTTAAATCTTGATAAAGACGCCGTTGAGCATCGAAACGCGTTGATACAGTGCAATATTGATGTCCAAACCAGTTCATCCATTGAGGGGAACATATGACATTTTTGATATCCGGATCATATTGTGTCAGCTGAATTCCATCTCTGTTTACCAATTTGGTATGGCTGGTTGTCTATTTGTGTTTTATTTGCATTTTTAATAAAAAGGGTTTGCTTTGCCCTAATTGGCTTCCCTTTTTTAATTTTATACTCACCACATGAGCAATATCCATCCTCACTATACGGGCTAAAGAGGAAATAATATCTACGGAAAAGAAACCTTTATGTGCTTCCTACTTTATATTTACAAGTAAGCATACACGTAAGGATTTATTATTACATCTTCACGGCATCACTTTGGGTGACCCCATAAGAAGGTGGACGTCTGATCTCTTTTCTCTGACGTCCTAAGTGGATGCTGGGACTCCGTAAGGACCATGGGGAATAGCGGCTCCGCAGGAGACTGGGCACAACTAAAGAAAGCTTTAGGACTACCTGGTGTGCACTGGCTCCTCCCACTATGACCCTCCTCCAGACCTCAGTTAGAATCTTGTGCCCGGCTGAGCTGGATGCACACTAGGGGCTCTCCTGAGCTCCTAGAAAAGAAAGTATATTTTAGGTTTTTTATTTTCAGTGAGATCTGCTGGCAACAGACTCACTGCTACGAGGGACTAAGGGGAGAAGAAGCGAACCTACCTGACTGGAGATAGTTTGGGCTTCTTAGGCTACTGGACACCATTATCTCCAGAGGGATCAAACACAGGACCCGACCTCAATCGTTCGGTCCCGGAGCCGCGCCGCCGTCCCCCTTACAGAGCCAGAAGCATGAAGATGGTCCTGGAAATCGGCGGCAGAAGACTTCGGTCTTCAACAAGGTAGCGCACAGCACTGCAGCTGTGCGCCATTGCTCCTCATGCACACCTCACACTCCGGTCACTGATGGGTGCAGGGCGCTGGGGGGGGGGGGCGCCCTGAGCAGCAATATTAACACCTTGGCTGGCAAAAAATCACAATATATAGTCCCAGAGGCTATATATGTGATAAATACCCCTGCCAGAATCCATAAAAAAAGCGGGAGAAAAGTCCGCCGAAAAAGGGGCGGGGCTATCTCCCTCAGCACACTGGCGCCATTTTTTCTTCACAGTGCAGCTGGAAGACAGCTCCCCGGGCTCTCCCCTGTAGTTTTCAGGCTCAAAGGGTTAAAAAGAGAGGGGGGGCACTAAATTTAGGCGCAATATGTGTATACAAGCAGCTATTGGGGGAAAAATCACTCAGTTATAGTGTTAATCCCTGCATTATATAGCGCTCTGGTGTGTGCTGGCATACTCTCTCTCTGTCTCCCCAAAGGACTTTGTGGGGTCCTGTCCTCAGTCAGAGCATTCCCTGTGTGTGTGCGGTGTGTCGGTATGGCTGTGTCGACATGTTGGATGAGGAAGGTTACGTGGAGGCGGAGCAGAGGCCGATAAATGGGATGTCGCCCCCTGTGGGGCCGACATCAGAGTGGATGGATAGGTGGAAGGTATTAACCGACAATGTGAACTCCTTACATAAAAGGCTAGATGACGTAACAGCTGTGGGACAGCCGGCTTCTCAGTCCGCGCCTGCCCAGGCGTCTCAAAGGCCATCAGGGGCTCAAAAAACGCCCGTTACCTCAGATGGGAGACACAGATGTCGACCCGGAGTCTGACTCCAGTGTCGACGAGATTGAGACATATACACAATCCACTAGGAACATCCGTTGCATGATCTCGGCAATGAAAAATGTGTTACACATTTCTGACATGAACCCAAGTACCACATAAAAGGGGTTTTATGTTTGGGGAGAAAAAGCAGCCAGTGTTTTGTTCCCCCATCAGATGAGTGAATGAAGTGTGTAAAGAAGCGTGGGTTCCCCCGATAAGAAACTGGTAATTTCTAAAAAGTTACTGATGGCGTACCCTTTCCCGCCAGAGGATAGGTCACGTTGGGAGATATCCCCTAGGGTGGATAAGGCGCTCACACGTTTGTCAAAAAAGGTGGCACTGCCGTCTTAGGATACGGCCACTTTGAAGGAGCCTGCTGATAAAAAGCAGGAGGCTATCCTGAAGTCTGTATATACACTCTCAGGTACTATACTGAGACCTGCAATTGCCTCAGCATGAATAGTGCTGCTGCAGCGTGGTCTGATACCCTGTCAGATAATATTAATACCCTAGACAGAGATAATATTTTGCTAACATAGAGCATATTAAAGACGTCGTCTTATATATGAGGGATGCACAGAGGGATATTTGCCGGCTGGCATCCAGAATTAAGGCAATGTCCATTCTGCCAGGAGGGTATTAGAGACCCGGCAGTGGACAGGTGATGCTGACTTTAAAAGGCACATGGAGATTCTGCCTTATAAGGGTGAGGAATTGTTTGGGGATGGTCTCTGGGACCTCGTATCCACAGCAACAGCTGGGAAGAAAACTTTTTACCTCAGGTTTCTTCACAGCCTAAGAAAGCACCGTATTTTCAGGTACAGTCCTTTCGGCTTCAGAAAAGCAAGCGGGTCAAAGGCGCTTCCTTTCTGCACAGAGACAAGGGAAGAAGGAAAAAGCTGCACCAGACAGCCAGTTCCCAGGATCAAAAATCTTCCCCCGCTTCCTCTGAGTCCACCGCATGACGCTGGGGCTCCACAGGTGGAGACAAGTGCGGTGGGGGCGCGTCTCGGGAACTTCAGGGACCAGTGGGCTTGCCCACAGGTGGATCCCTAGGTTCTGCAAGTAGTATCACAGGGATACAAGCTGGAGTTCGAGGCGACTCCCCCTCGCCGTTACCTCACATCAGCCTTGTCTGCTGCCCTCGGAGAAAGGGAGGTAGTACTGGCGGCAATTCACAAGCTGTACTTCCAGCAGGTGAAATCAAGGGACCCCTCCTTCAACAAGGCCGGGGTTACTATTCCAAAATGTTTGGGGTACCGAAACCAGACGGTTCGGTGAGACCCATTCTAAAATTGAAATCCTTGAACACTTATATACGAAGGTTCAAGTTCAAAATGGAATCGCTCAGGGCGATTATTGCAAGCCTGGAGAATTTCATGGTATCACTGGACATCAAGGATGCTTACCTGCATGTCCCTATTTACCCTCTTCACCAGGAGTACCTCAAAATTGTGGTACAGGATTGTCATTACCAATTCCAGACGTTGCCATTGGTCTGTCCCCGGCACCGAGGGTATTTACCAAGGTAATGGCCGAAATAATTATCCCGTACTTGGACGATCTCCTTATAAAGACGAGGTCCACGGAGCAGTTGTTCATCGGAGTAGCACTATCTCGGGAAGGGCTACAACAGCACGGCTGGATTCTGAATATTCCAAAGTCGCAGCTGGTTCCTACGACGCGTCTACTGTTCCTGGGTATGGTTCTGGACACAGAACAGGAAAAAGGGTTTCTCCCGGAGGAGAAGGCCAAGGAGTTGTCATCTCTAGTCAGAGACCTCCTAATACAAATACAGGTGTCGGTGCATCAATGCACGCGAGCCCTGGGAAAGATGGTAGCTTCTTACGAAGAAATTCCATTCGGCAGGTTCCATGCAAGGATCTTCCAGTGGGATCTGTTGGACAAGTGGTCCGGGTCGCATCTTCAGATGCATCGGCGGATAACCCTGTCTCCAAGGGCCAGGGTGTCGCTGTTGTGGTGGCTGCAGAGTGTTCATCTTCGAGAGGGCCGCAGATTCGGCATACAGGACTGGGTCCTGGTGACCACGGATGCCAGCCTTCGAGGCTGGGGGGCAGTCACACAGGGAAGAAACTTCCAAGGACTATGGAAAAGTCAGGAGACTTCCCTACACATAAATATCTGGAACTAAGGGCCATTTACAATGCCCTAAGTCAGGCTAGACCCCTGCTTCAACACCGGCCGGTGCTGATCCAGTCAGACAACATCACGGCGGTCACTCATATTAACCGACAGGGCGGCACAAGAAGCAGGATGGCGATGGCAGAAGCCACAAGGATTCTCCGATGGGCGGAAAATCTTGTGTTAGCACTGTCAGCAGTGTTCATTCCCGGAGTGGACAACTGGGAAGCAGACTTTCTCAGCAGACACGACCTCCACCCGGGAGAGTGGGGACTTCATCCAGAAGTCTTCCAAATGATTGTACACCGTTGGGAAAGGCCACAGGTGGACATGATGGCGTCCTGCCTCAACAAAAAGCTAAAAAGATATTGCGCCAGGTCAAGGGACCCTCAGGCGATAGCTGTAGACGCTCTGGTAACACCGTGGGTGTACCAGTCGGTGTATGTGTTCCCTTCTCTGCCTCTCATACCCAGGGCAATGAGAATAATAAGAAGGAGAGGAGTAAGAACTATACTCATTGTTCCGGATTGGCCAAGAAGAGCTTGGTACCCAGAACTCCAAGAAATGATCTCAGAGGACCCATGGCCTCTGCCGCTCAGACAGGACCTGCTGCAGCAGGGGGCCTGTCTGTTCCAAGACGTACCGCGGCTGCGTTTGACGGCATGGCGGTTGAACGCCGGATCCTGAAGGAAAAGGGCATTCCGGAGGAAGTTATCCCTATGCTAATTAAAGCTAGGAAAGAAGTGAACGCAAACCATTATCACCGCATATGGCGGAAATATGTTGCGTGCTGTGAGGCCAGGAAGGCCCCAACGGAGGAATTTCAGCTAGGTCGATTTCTGCACTTCCTACAGTCAGGGGTGACTATGGGCCTAAAATTGGGTTCCATTAAGGTCCAGATTTCAGCTCTATCGATTTTCTTCCAAAATAGAACTGGCTTCACTGCCTGAAGTTCAGACTTTTGTTAAGGGAGTGCTGCATAGTCAGCCTCCGTTTGTGCCTCCAGTGGCACCGTGGGATCTCAACGTGGTGTTGGATTTCCTGAAGTCGCATTGGGTTGAGCCACTTAAATCCGTGGAGCTAAAATACCTCACGTGGAAAGTGGTCATGCTGTTGGCCTTGGCGTCGGCCAGGCGTGTATCGGAATTGGCGGCTTTGTCATGCAAAAGCCCTTATCTGATTTTTTATATGGATAAGGCGGAATTGAGGACTCGTTCCCAATTCCTTCCTAAGGTGGTATCAGTTTTTCATGTGAACCAACCTATTGTGGTGCCTGCGGCTACTTGGGACTTGGAGGATTCCAAGTTACTGGACGTAGTCAGGGCCCTGAAAAATATATGTTTCCAGGACGGCTGGAGTCAGGAAAACTGACTCGCTATTTATCCTGTATGCACCCAACAAGCTGGGTGCTCCTGCTTCTAAGCAGACTATTGCTTGCTGGATCTGTAGCACGATTCAACTTGCACTTTCTGCGGCTGGACTGCCGCACCCTAAATCTATAAAAGCCCATTCCACGAGGAAAGTGGGCTCTTCTTGGGCGGCTGCCCGAGTGGTCTCGGCTTTACAACTTTGCCGAGCTGTTACTTGGTCGGGTTCAAACATTTTTGCAAGAGTCTACAAGTTTGATACCCTGGCTGAGGAGGACCTAGAGTTTGCTCATTCGGTGCTGCAGAGTCATCCGCACTTTCCCGCCCATTTGGGAGCTTTGGTATAATCCCCATGGTCCTTACGGAGTCCCAGCATCCACTTAGGACGTCAGAGAAAATAAGATTTTACTCACCGGTAAATCTATTTCTCGTAGTCCGTAGTGGATGCTGGGCGCCCATCCCAAGTGCGGATTGTCTGCAATACTTGTATATAGTTATTGCCTAACTAAAGGGTTATTGTTGAGCCATCTGTTGAGAGGCTCAGTTATATTTCATACTGTTAACTGGGTATAGTATCACGAGTTATACGGTGTGATTGGTGTGGCTGGTATGAGTCTTACCCGGGATTCAAAATCCTTCCTTATTGTGTCAGCTCTTCCGGGCACAGTATCCTAACTGAGGTCTGGAGGAGGGTCATAGTGGGAGGAGCCAGTGCACACCAGGTAGTCCTAAAGCTTTCTTTAGTTGTGCCCAGTCTCCTGCGGAGCCGCTATTCCCCATGGTCCTTACGGAGTCCCAGCATCCACTACGGACTACGAGAAATAGATTTACCGGTGAGTAAAATCTTATTTTTGGGACCATCCTTATCACCTAGTTTCCCCTCTACACAGTGGAAAGAACTTTATTGCTCATACAGGATTACACTATTGTGTAGTTCTTTTCCCTCTTTTTTTCATGTATACTATGACATCGCTGTGAGGATCGTTTAAAACAAGGGGACATTTGAAGCGCAGAAAATGAGACTGTATTTTTCCGTTACATATTGTCTTTGTAGGTTGGTGACCTATCTGTACTGTCCACTGCTGCTCCAATTTGCAGCGCCTTAGGAAGATTTTTTTTCTGTTTTACAATTATATTTGGTAGTAAATATACTGGTACCCCTTAGCTGTAATTGCTAGAAAGAAGTTTCACAAGGAGGTGCCAATGAGAGAACTATGCGATACTTCTCCAGGGAAATAGATGTGCTTCTACTGTCGGTAACCTAGTGATAGGCTGCCGATGAGAGGGCACAGAGAGAGATATATAGATAAAATATCACTAGGTTACCGACAGTAGAAGCACATCTATTTCCCTGGAGAAGTATCGCATGGTTCTCTCATTGGCACATCCTTGTGAAACTTCTTTCTAGCAATTACAGCTAAGGGGTACCAGTATATTTACTACCCAATATAATTGTTTAAAATCCGCTATAATGATATGGATTATGGTTTTAACCATTAATTATTTTTTCATTGGGTATTAATTTGAGAAATAATTCCTGTTAAGGACCCCTACTAGGGACTTCTCCCCTGTACTCTCATCAACTTGTGTTAAACCAAGGGCATATGGAAGGTTGAAAGCAGATGCAGGTCTTGGGGAAAACAGGTGTGCCAGTGCAGTTCTCTCAATGTGGATTCGATGCCCTTTGGCAGATCCACAAAAGCAGAAACTGGGCACACCCTGCTACCACTCTTCCTTCTAACCTTATAATTTCTACTCTATGAATTTAAGGAATTATTATAGGATATCAGGACTTTTTCCACAATTCAGTACGCCTCTTTTAAGTTACTTATGCAACCAGTGGAGTAAGCGAAACTATGTTGCCACTTATAAGTCAATATTGAATAACAGCAGATTCTAGTGAATGTACTCGGGATTCAACCAGATGTATCCTGTCATTTTGTTGCACATTTAGATACAATGTAACCAATTGATACAGGGAGATCTTATAGTGGAGATTACTCACTGTTCTGAAACATTCCTCTATTATTACCTTGGTTTCAAATAAAACACATATTTTTATGGTCATAAGGTAGATTCAAACCCTGATTAACAATACAGGATATAGTCCAGTCAATAGGCTTATTTTTAGTGCCTTATGATTTATGTTATATGTTATTATGTTTATGTGAGTCTTTTTTGAAATCATATTAAAAGTTAAGTTTAATGTTAAATAAGAGTGCCCCATTGTAGAGAGTTGTCTTTCTCTTCTTTTGGTCCTTTAGAGTGATAAATAGCACAGTGATAAAGCACCAAACAATCAGTTCCTATCTGTCATTTTTCAAACACAGCTTGTAACATGGCAGTTAGGAGCTGATAGGCTGGTACTTGATCACCGTGGTATTTATCACTCTCCAAGGTTTGATGAATCTGGGCATAAGTGTTCTTTTAAACTTGCTGACATGAAACCATAAATGATCACTGTTTCAAAAGCATAGCACTTAAACATATACATTTATATATATATATATACATTTAGTGTTATTGTTGCTGTGGTAGATACCCAATTAGAGGAGCAATTCAGCATTGCTCCGATACAGGGACAGCTGCTCCCAGAGCCGGCCCTAACCAATATGATGCCCTAGGCAAGATGTTGGCTGGTACCCCCTAGCACCGCCGCTAGTTCTGCCGGAGATGCCTGGCATGAGTCAGCTGGTAGCTCTGCTAACGTCGGGCGCCTTTTGTTTATGAAAATGCATCATATTATTTGCATTACTGTGTGTCAAGGATGCACAAGCAGCTTCTGCTGATTAAAATGATATGCAGCATGCCTATATTCTGTGTGCGACTGCAGCTGTATCTGCATACATTACAGTGATTTCCAGGAATACACTGTAACGTAGCATTTCGTATGCAGATACAGACGCAGTCACACACAGAATATAGGCATGCCGCATATCATTTTAATCAGCAGAAGCTGCTGGTGCCCCTAAGCATACCAAATGCCCTAGGCATTTGCCTAGTTTGCCTATGCCTAAGGCCGGCTCTGGCTGCTCCAAAAGCATCTGTCCCCGCAATCAGTAATACCCCTTTCACACCGCCTGAGGCGTGTCACACCCGGGAGCCTGACATGGGAGCTCCCAGGGTGCGACCCTCCTCAGGCGCCCTGCTGCCGCTGTCTGCTACCCTGCATATTGCTGGGTTGGTGATGTCAGAGGTGACGTGACGGGGATGGCGCTTGGAGATCACATGATTTCCAAGCACCGCCCGTACACACACAGTAAACGGGAAACATGTCGCTTTGACCCGGCTCCCGTTCACACTGCACAGTGAGCCGGGTTTAACATGAGTTTAACTCTGCTCGCGACCAGGGTTGAATAACCGGGTTGCTCGGCCTGGTATTTATTCCCTGGCACCTTTCAGACTGCACCTGAGCACGGGTTATGTGATCTCATGTGCCAATAACCCATGTTCATAGGTGGCAGTCTGAAAGCGGTATAACACTGCTACTGCAGTTGAGGTTAGGTGTATGAGTACACATCTGTATGTGTGATTGTACATGTCTGGTTCTAGGGTTGGGGGCGGTGCCCTTTATATACTCATACTTCCCAACATTTAGAGATGTGTCTCAACCTGTCTCTGCATTAAACCAGTTGCTACAACCCTTCACTTCTAAAAAAAATATTCTGCAAATCTTATATAAAGTTGCCTAGATGAGTTGAGCATTTTCTGCATATTATTAACATTATACTGTTTACAGCTCATAAACATAGACAAAAAGAGACATATTAAATATATGGAGGAGGAAGAGCATCCAAGATTTTTCTAATTGAAATAAAAAAAATAAAAAAATTGTTATCCATGATCTGCATAATTCTTATTTTTAATTACATTTGAAAAACAACCAATCCTTTTTTCGACTTATTATATAGTTGTATACTAAGTTAAGCATTGCAGTATCTCTGTCTCATTATTTCAAGCTCCGTCTTGTGAGGCTGGGTGCTGTAGATTTTCCTGACATATACGTGTTGCTATGGCAACCTGTGGTGTTCCCGGATCGTATGTCAGCTTTTCACCACAGCGTCCTTGTGTGTTCAGAGACGGCTAATTCTCATAAGGCAATTCCCGAATATACCAAGTACACAAACAGAAAGGAGGTTGGCAGAATATACATTTTACCATTCTGCTTTATTATAGTTATCATTTCATGGCTGATTCTCTTGTTATTGTGGACACTGAAAAGGAAAACATAAAAATGCTTTGGAAATCATTAATGTTTCCATGAAGTAAAAATAATCTGTATAGACGTGTGACCCTGGAAGATAACCATTCCAGCTGGTGCCAGATGCTCAAATCCAACACTTCCTGTTTACTTTAGTACATTGACTTACAGTACAGTCATTTAATTAAAGACCTTTTTAACCTTGTATGACTTAGAAGCTACTAGACAGTGGTGCCATTTCATTAGAGGAGGGTTGGTGTGTCTGGAAAGTGGTTTCTCTAAATGACAATGGGTATTGTTTTGTATTGATTTTCATTTTTAAATTGTTGGAA
Source organism: Pseudophryne corroboree (assembly GCF_028390025.1). Lineage (NCBI taxonomy): Eukaryota > Metazoa > Chordata > Amphibia > Anura > Myobatrachidae > Pseudophryne > Pseudophryne corroboree. Next base: position 119,903,331 of record NC_086450.1, read on the forward strand.
TTCAAGTCAAGTTCAGATTTTTAGCAGTAGGTGTGTAATATGAATTTGACGAGTAAGATAATTATTTGCTTTATCTGTTATAAACACTGGTTGTCAGTTTGGTCACTCTGTTAAGTGACATTAATGTATGTTTGTTTCTTTGACATCAGAATTAGAAATAAAAGAACCTTAAGGGAAAAATTATAAGTGGTCAGTAAGACATTAAAGTAATCTCTTGGTAGTTTCGCTTTTAGATGCCTGATTCTAAATCACAGCATTTGGAATCATGGGAGAGATTTTTTCAAAGTTTGGGGAGATAAAAGTACCAGCCAATCCGCTCCTGTCTTTTTTCCAAACACAGCCAGTAACATTGTAACCCTTTACAGGTTTAAAAGAACTTATAAGTAAATAAATTAAGGGAAAAGGTGCAGTTTATGGGGTGTATTCAATTCAAGTCAGAACTGCCATCTTGTCGGAAAGACGTTAGTTTCCAACTTTTTTAAGCCGAATAGTGTTCCGATTCAGTTGGGCTGCCGTATTTAAAACAGGTCGGCAATTCCGATTTGTTGGAAAACACGTGGATTGGCGGATTAGCCGTGGATCCACGTGTTTTGTCGGATTTGTGGCCAAATTCGGCAGCTTTTAGCCCCGTTATCGACAATGTCTATCCAACTTTAAAAAAATTGAATACTGCATTGTCGGATCCTTTCCGTTGAATCCGACATGCATTGAATAGACCCCTATGAGGTAAAATACCTCTAACATTCATTTATATACTTGGATATACATGTGTTCATTATAGTATACTGTATTAGGGTATGTTATCAGTTTTCCTGTCAGGATTTATGCAGGATTTAGGGGGACATTTACTAAGCAGTGATAAGAGCAGAGAAGTGAGCCAGTGGAGAATCAGCACTGAAGTAACAGCTATAATTTGCATACTATAAAATGATACAGAGCTGCTGATTGGTTTGATGGGGCCACTTCTCCACTGGCTCACTTCTCTGCTCTTATCACTGCAAGGTAAATGTCCCCCTTAATTGGGTATAGCTATACTGGTGTTTAATGGATTAATGTCCTTGTGCTCCTAGCTGTCACTCAGCCAGTGAGATGATTGCCAGTGGGTGGGACATCACCTCAGAGTGGGTCATGTGACTACCAGAGAGGAGTAGATAAGATCAGTCAGTGTAGCTGAGAGACGGCTGATCCCCCTCTAAGAGCTCACCTCACTAAGGGGGACATTTACTAAGCAGTGATAAGCGCAGAGAAGTGAGCCAGTGGAGAAGTTGCCCATGGCAACCAATCAGCACTGAAGTAACATCTATAATTTGCATGCTATAAAATGATACAGAGCATCTGATTGGTTGATGGGGCCACTTCTCCACTGGCTCACTTCTCCGCTCTTATCACTGCTTAGTAAATGTTCCCCTGAGTTCCTGGGCTGCAGTTGTAAACACTGCGGCCAGGAATCAGGAGAGTGCTGCCAGTAAGGGCAAGTGTTATCCCTCTCAGAGGAGTTAAGGGAGAAGCAGTGCTGTCAGTAGGGGCACAGCCTCATTGTGAGGTGCGGCAAGTAGAGTGAAGCAGAGACAGCGTAAGGAGCTGAGCCTTATCCCCAATGGCCACCAATGACAGCGACAGTCAGAAAGGTTGGGGGAGCTGTGGTTACTTCATGCTAAGGAGCAGCCATCAACACCTTCCCTAACACTAGCTTGATTAGGGCTGAGGAGGGCTAAGGCTAGCATAACTCAATACTATGAAAGTAATCGGGAAGAAGGCGTGACAAAATATTACTATTGCCATTTTGTTGGAACTCATATGACATTTGTATATTCTACCTATCATACCTTGACCAGTGTCAGACTGGCCCACAGGGATACAGGGGAAACCCCCCCCCCCTGATGGGCCCAACTGACCGAAGGTCCACCCCCTCCTCTAGGTATCAGCAGCCAGACTGTGCACTTGTATTATACGTAATATATATGTTACATAATGCTGCACAGGACTATGGTGTATTTTCTACAGTGCATTAGCCTGGTACATTTTTATGCATGGAATATATTTATAAAAGAGACCAGACCATACAATCTCTAATGATTAGTCAGGCCTCTGTGTTGGCTGACCACACCCCTGTGGAGGCTGACCACACCCTAAGCATAGGCCTCTCCCACTGCATTCCACCTATGGTCCCTTCATGACCCAGTTCGACATTGACCATGACAGATATGTGAGGAGCTGTAAGGCTTCGACAAGTATCATAGGTAAAAGGGTAAAGCCATTTGGTGTACAAATGTGTTACCTATATTCTGAAAAGGGCCAGCAGACAGCTGAAAAAACATATAGTGCAGCCTATGTCAGTGGCGTGCGGTGAGGTTAATGGCTGGTGAGGCACTACAGCCATAATGTCCGCCGAATCCTGCCGATGACCCCTACCACCGCCGAGCCAATGCCCGCTACTGCCTCTGAGCCGATGCCCGCTGCCACCGCCAATGGCTTACAAACTCGCCCACCATCAACTGACCCAGCCTTCCGCCACTAATTTGCATCTCACTCCGATGCCGCCAATGCTTGTTGCCACCAATGCCCGTTGCCTGCCTGCTCATCATACTTGTGATATATTGTACATTTTTATAGAAAAAAAAATAAAAATTAGTGTTTGGGACTGGGAAGGGAGTGGGAGGACATGAATGCAATTTTGTAGTCCAGGGCTTCCATTAACTTAATGGAGAAGGGTCTGAATGGGTTAAAAAAAAATGTGTGGGGTCCCCCCTCCTAAGTATAACCAGCCTCGGGCTCTTTGAGCCGGTCCTGGTTGTTTAAATACTGGGAAAATATTGGACAGGGGTTCCCTGTATTTAGACAACCAGCACCGGGCTCTTAGTCTGGTCCTGGTTCCAAAAATGCGGGGATAAAAGATGTAGGGGGTCCCCTGTATTTTTAAAACCAGCACCAGGCTCCACTAGCCAGAGAGATAATGCCACAGCCGGGGGACACTTTTATGTAGGTCCCTGCGGCCGTGGCATTAACCCACCAACTAGTCACCTCTGGCCGGGATTTCCTGGATGAGTGGGTACCCCTTAAATCAAGGGTTCCCCCCCTCCAGGCACCCAAGAGCCGGGGGTGAAGCCCAAGGCTGTCCCCAGCACCCCTGGGCGGTGTGTGCCAGGCTGATAGCCATGTGTGTAAAAAAAGAATATTGTTTTTTGTTGTGGAACTACAAGGCCCAGCAAGCCTCCCCCGCTTGCTGGTACTTGGAGAACCTCAAGTACCAGCATGCGGGTAAATAACGGGCTCGCTGGTACCTGTAGTTCTACAACAAAAAAATACCCAAATAAAAACACAACACACACACACTGTGAAAGTAAACTTTTATCTCCTATATAATAGCCCTATTCTGTGACCTTGTGATTCATTTTCTAACTCTGGGCGGAGTCACAACACTGGGCGGAGTTAGTCAAATGAGTCACAGAGATCTGGCCAAATCTACAGGAGACTAGGAGCAGAAGCAGATAGCATGGGCATTGGGCATGGCACAGGCAGGGGTGCAGACCTCCCAGCTTTCTGCAGGAGCTTTATCCAGGCAGAAGGAGGGAAACACACTCGGCGAAAAGGGGGCGTGGCTTCACGGGAGGGTCCCCGTTTTCGTCAGTGAGGGGGCATGCCCAGCGCTCTGTGAGCTGCTGGCATGCCCCCAGGGGCTGATTATGAGTCCGGGGGGCCCAGGACACTTGTGACAGGGGAGCACTATCTTATTGCTGTGCCTGTTGGGGGTTGGGGGCGTCGCCTAATCGCGCCCCACGTGGCCACGCCCCCTTATGCAAATTCCGATTTCTATTTTTATTTTTTAAATGGGATTTTGGCCCCTCAGCTAGGGCTAAATCCAGAGGAGGTGGTCGCTCCCCCCTACACACCCGCACAGGTAGAAGACAGCAGGGAGACTGCTGCCTCCCTGCAACACCACAGACCTGCCAATATGCAGCAGCGTGTGCTGACTGTAGCACAATGCTGCCGTTGTTGCTGGCAGGACGGGGGGAGCTTCTGAGCTGGGACAGAGCTACTCCAGCCGGGGGGCCCCCTAAAACTGTGGGGCCAACGGTACGTATCCCCTGCCCCCCCCCACCTTAATCCGGCTCTGCTGCTGGAACCCCCCCATTAATCCGTACCCCCTGATGCCCCCTCTCCCTCTGTCTCCACTATTCACCGCTGCTCTGCTAAGCAGAACAGCGAGTACATGAGCTTTCCAACTGCCGCCCCCCCACCGCCGGACACTGCGACCCGCGGGTGGGACAGCGGGACAGACCCCAAAAAATGGGACTGTCCCGTGAAAATCGGGACATTTAGGAGGTATGGGGGTGTGTGAGGGGTATGTCATACAGACAGACGGGCACCGGCTCACTGTGTGCTTGACCCCCCACATCGGCATACTCAGCAGGGTCTCTCTGGTGTGGAGGAGCGTCACTTTCTGGCACACTCCACGCTTCTTAGCTGCAGTTTAGTGGGGCACCTGCCGCTGTGCAGGTTCCATACTGCCTCTGTTATCTCCAGCCCCGGCAACCCCACCGCTAGCTGCAGCGCTGCCGCCCGCAGTGGAGTGCGCCCAGCTCATTCACACACTTTAGCTGGCGGGTAGCGCTGCAGAAATCCGAGCTGCTTGCAGGCTCTGACCCACTCCTCCCTCCAGCCGCAGCGTCTCCTGGGAGCTAACCAGTCACTCCCAGCCTCCCCTTACCACAGTGCCCGGAAGCCGTGAGGTCCGCACCACGTGCATGCTATGACCCCCTCCTCCCTCCAGCCGCAGCATCTCCTGGGGGCTAACCAGTCATTTCCAGTCTCACCTTACCACAGTGCCCGGCAGCTGCGCGAGGTCTGCGGTGTGTGACTGAGGAGGGGGGAGGGATGCGGACGGGCAGAGGAAACAGGACTCCAGCCTGAGAGAGTCAGCCATGCCAAGTCTCCAGCAGCAGCAGATCCCAACAGGTTGGAGTGGAACAGCAGCAGCAGCAGCAGTGACTCCGGTAAGACACATCTGTCTGTCACCACTGTTTTGTCCCTAATACCAATCTCTCCCGTGCCCTGTGTTCTGTCATGTCCCTGTCACCTCTGGCCTTGCCCTGCCACCCTTATCCTGGCCCTTTCACCCTTATGCTGGCCCTGTTACCCCTATCCTGGCCCTGTCACCCCTATGCTTGCCCTGTCAACCCTATACTGGCCCCGTCACCCCTGTCCTGGTCCTGCCGCCCCTACCCAGGCCCTGTCATCCCTATCCTGTCCCTATCATTTCTGTCCTGGCCCTGTCACCCCTGTTCTGGCCCCGTCGCCCCTGTCCTGGCCCCGTCACCCCTGTCCTGGCACCGTCACCCCTGTTCTGACCCTGTCACCCCTGTCCTGGCCCCGTCAACCCTGTACTGACCCTGTCACCCCTGTCCTGGCCCTGTTACTGCATACCCTCAAACTACCTTTTTGCCAGGTACAGTACCCGCAGCACCTCCAGACCTCTCCCCAATGCACCACACCTCCGCACCTTCCCCTCCACCACATGCGGCACCCCACCCCTCCCCCACATGCTGTGCCTCCAGACCCCCTACACCACCCGTGGCTCCCACTCCTCCGCCCCTTCACCACCCACAGCACCTCCAGGCCCCCTCCACCATTCACCCCCCTTATATGTCTCCCCCCACACCTGCCCCCCTCCACCTGCAGCATCTGCAGACACCCTCCTCCATCAGCGGTCCCCCCCTCACCCACCCCTCCCCCAATGGCACCCCCGCACCTGCCCCTCCACCACCTGCAGCACCTCCGAACCTCCTTTCCCATCCGCCGCAACACCCGTACCTGCCCCTACCCTACCCATGGTGCCTGCAGTCCCCTACCCCACCCCCAGCACTCCCGTCCCTTCCCATCCCACAGCACCTCCGGCACCCTTCACCCATCCACAACATCCCCACACCTGCCCCTCTCCCACCCGTGGCACCCCTGCACCTCCCCCACCTGCAGTGCCTCCGGACCCCTCCCCCATCTGCATCCCCCACTCCTCTGCCCCTCCCCCACGCGCAGCACCTCCCGAACCTTCCCCATCCGGGCCCCACCCCCACTTCTGCCCCCCCATCTACAGCACCATCCGCAGTCCCCCCCGCACCCGCTACATTCTGTACATCGTGCCCTGCAGGTGCTGTTCACGCCGTCGCAAGGGGCTGCACCTCCTTCACCATTGCACGCCCTTTCATTGTGCAATATTTAACCACTAACAAAGGAATGCAGGTAATACTACATATAATAGAAATATTAAACCCCAGAAAGGCATGCAAGGGTTAAGGGGGCGTAGCCCCTTGCGACGGTGTGAAGAGCGCCCGTAGGGCGCGATGAAGCACCTAGTTATAACACACTTACACACTTACACATACTTACCTACATCCCACGCCGGTCACGTCCACTTGTCCAGTAGAATCCAATAGGGGTACCTGTAAAAATGAGAGATTACTTACCTACATCTCACTCCGGTCACGTCCACTTGTCCAGTAGAATCCGATAGGGTTGGGGGACCTGTAAAAATGAACATTATACTTACACATCCACGGGAGAGGAGAGAGAGAGAGAGAGTGTGTCACACGAACTAACCTGCTGCTATCAGTGCCTCCCAAAGTACTTTATGGACCTAAAATTATTAGAATAAAATAAAGAAGATACTTATGACAAAGAATATGTGTCATAAGTATTTTCTTTTTATTATTTTAATAATCACGGGGGAGGCACTGCTTCCCCTGCCTCCCCTGACTGCACGTCCCTGGCCTATGTATGGCATCAGAAAGTGATGTGCCTGTTAAACTTCCCCCGGTCTGCATTTACAAGCCTCAAGTGTAATGGGCATAGGACGGACATATTGGGGCTAATCCAGACCTAACCGGTGCTGTGCGTTTTCACACAGCAGCGATCAGGTCTGAACTGCGCATTCGCCAGCATCGCAGTGCGCCGGAGCATGCCAGATGGCTGTCTCAGCACTGCGATCGCCTCTGCCTGATTGACAGGCAGAGGCGTTTGCTGGGTGGGCGGGCTGATGGCATTTGGTCACCGTTTAGGGGGCGCGGTCCGGGCAACACATGCGTGCAGGTGGGGCAGCGGCAGCTGCGTGATGTCACACACAGCCGCTGCGACCAGCACAGCAACGAGTCGCTCCCTGCCAGCGCGCAGGAGCTGCGCTGCCAGGGAGCTATGCTTCGAGTACAAAAGCGCTTTTGTACTTGTACGACGGGGTAGGGCCTTGCATTCGGGGCGGACTAGCCCTGTGCTGGGTGTCCCCCCGCACGTCAGTGTGCCTGATCTGTGCCTGATTGTAGATGTGCTAAATTTAGCACATCTACGATCAGGTCTGAATTAGGCCCATTGTTTTTAATCTGACTTTACATTCTTGAGTGGTCACATCTGAGAACAGGCAGTAAGGCCTCCAAAGATCCGGTATCTGGATAACTGCAGCAGCAGTGGAGTGAGAGACTGGCGGTTAATACAGAGATGGACAGTCACGCACACTACTTCAATTTATAATATTCACCGGGAACAGTACTATATATTTAATGGAATAACTCCTAGTGTAAGCAGGAAAAGGAACGTAACCACTTGATGGTTATATAATACCACTTAATTTGCACCAAAATCCTTTTATACAGTTGGCACCAATTTGCATATGGAACACACTCTCTCTAATGGGATGATACCATTAGTTATGCAATAGCGTTATCTTAGTTTAAAGGTATATACCACCGGACTGTGGGATTTACTCCTTTTATCCAAGTCTACATCACCTCCTTATTAGACTACTCTTATGGGCCCCAAATGTGCATAAAGATTTACGAGCATATATTAACTAATTGTACCCAACTGTATATTTATACATTGCCCATACTGATGGTTCACATTGTATCCCAATACATGTACTACTGGCAAGTAAAGTAAGCCTAAACATACACGTTTGTTGTTTTATTATTGTTGTCAAGGAGATTCTGGGGATCTGTCCGCCCGACATTCCAGGAAAGTTGGTATGTTTAAATGACAGAGAATTACATCCAAAATCCAGCAGCCCCAGAAATGCACTGAAGTATGCACAGCTGTGTATATTTGCAAGTGCATGGCATATGAAGCTGCATGCGACAGAGTTAGGTCCACTGTTTGTTAGGCCATGCCTGTCAAAGACTACAGTATTAGGTAGTGTGGAAAAATACATAAATTGTAAATTAGAATGTAATTACAGCTGGAATGCTGCCCTAATATATGCTGCTCAAAAAAATAAAGGGAACACTAAAATAACACATCCTAGATCTGAATGAATGAAATATTCTTATTAAATACTTTGTTCTTTACATAGTTGAATGTGCTGACAACAAAATCATACAAAAATTATCAATGGAAATCAAATTTATTAACCCATGGAGGTCTGGAGTTGGAGTCACACTCAAAATTAAAGTGGAAAATCACACTACAGGCTGATCCAACTTTGATGTAGTGTCCTTAAAACAAGTCAAAATGAGGCTCAGTAGTGTGTGTGGCCTCCACGTGCCTGTATGACCTCCCTACAACCCACACAAGTGGCTCAGGTAGTGCAGCTCATCCAGGATGGCACATCAATGCGAGCTGTGGCAAGAAGGTTTGTTGTGTCTGTCAGCGTAGTGTCCAGAGCATGGAGGCGCTACCAGGAGACAGGCCAGTACATCAGGAGACGTGGAGGAGGCTGTAGGAGGGCAACAACCCAGCAGCAGAACCGCTACCTCCGCCTTTGTGCAAGGATGAACAGGAGGAGCACTGCCAGAGCCCTGCAAAATGACCTCCAGCAAGCCACAAATGTGCATGTGTCTACTCAAACGATCAGAAACAGACTCCATGAGGGAGGTATGAGGGCCCGACGTCCACAGGTGGGGGTTGTGCTTACAGCCCAACACCGTGCAGGACGTTTGGCATTTGCCAGAAAACACCAAGATTGGCAAATTTGCCACAGGCGCCCTGTGCTCTTCGCAGATGAAAGCAGGTTCTCACTGAGCACATGTGACAGATGTGACAGAGTCTGGAGATGCCAAGGAGAACGTTCTGCTGCCTGCAAATTCCTCCAGCATGACCGGTTTGGCAGTGGGTCAGTAATGGTGTGGGGTGGCATTTCTTTGGGGGGGCCGCATAGCCCTCCATGTGCTCACCAGAGGTAGCCTGACTGCCATTAGGTACCGAGATGAGATCCTCAGACCCCTTGTGAGACCATATGCTGGTGCGGTTGGCCCTGGGTTCCTCCTAATGCAAGACAATGCTAGACCTCATGTGGCTGGAGTGTGTCAGTAGTTCCTGCAAGAAAAAGTAATTGATGCTATGGACTGGCCCGCCCATTCCCCAGACCTGAATCCAATTGAGCACATCTGGGACATCATGCCTCACTCCATCCACCAACCCTTTTGCACCACAGACTGTCCAGGAGTTGGCGGATGCTTTAGTCCAGGTCTGGGAGGAGATCCCTCAGGAGACTATCCGCCACCTCATCAGGAGCATGCCCAGGCATTGTAGGGAGGTCATACAGGCACGTGGAGGCCATATACACTACTGAGACTCATTTTGACTTGTTTTAAGGACATTACATCAAAGTTAGATCAGCCTGTAGTGTGTTTTTCCACTTTAATTTTGAGTGTGACTCCAAATCCAGACCTCCATGGGTTAATAAATTTGATTTCCATTGATAATTTTTGTGTGATTTTGTTGTCAGCACATTCAACTATGTAAAGAACAAAGTATTTAATAAGAAAATGTCATTCATTCAGATCTAGGATGTGTTATTTTAGTGTTCCCTTTATTTTTTTGAGCAGTGTGTGTATATATATATATATATATATATATATATATATATATATATACATACAGGGCTGGACTGGTCCACAGGGGTTCACTGGAAACCACCGGTGGGCCCCACTGTCTGGGGGCCCTCCTCCTCTAGGGATCAGGTTCCAGACTATGCACTTGAATTCTACATACTGTATGTTAACTTATTCTACATATGATTATGGTGTATTTTATACATTGCATTGCTATTATTATTCTGGCACATTATCATGCATACACTAGCAGTATTTGCTATGTATATTTATCAAGGGGCCCAGACCATGCACTCTCTAATGGCTAGCCAAGCCTCTGTGGCGGCTGACCACACCCACTCTGGAAATGCCACACTGCTAAGCATGGGCCTCTACTAGTGCCCCTCATTCCCCAGTCTGACACTGTGTCTATATATATATATATATATATATATATATATAGTTAGTTAGTTAGTTAGTATTGGAAACAAACATATTCCTGTATAGAAATGAGTACTTTAGGGGTATGTGTGCTGTGGTACAAGAGCACATATGAGTGACAATTTTAGAACTGCTATGTGAAATACTAACCTAGGATCTGATTCAGTAAGGATTGCAAATTCTGCTACTGTGTAGCAGAATTTGCAGTCCTTCGGCTGCCCAGCATGCACATTAAACTTTATTGTGTACATGAGGCTTTATGATATACTGTAGCCTTTTACTGTCATGCTGTCACCTATCCCCCTCCCATCCCCCCACACACAAACACATACACACACACACACACACACACACACACACACACCATATTCCAGGGTACTAATCCCCATTTAGCTTCACAAAATGTCAGCCACTTGGTTGCGACAGTGGCTGTTTGGTATATGATGGATGGAAGTGCAAGGTTTTCAAGTACATAAAGTGAAGTGTGGAAATATAAGTAGTAGAATGATACCGCTCATGAGACTGGGTCAATATGCCAGTGGTCAAAAAGTCTTCAATAGCAAAAAAAAACAATAAAAATAAATAAATAAGCAAGTTCAGCGTGATGAGCTCAGGTCACTGTGGGATCTTAAAATATAGTCCCAAATCAAGTGTTACCCGGAGAAATGATGTGACTGGGCAGGTCTGTTATACCACAAGTCACTCAGAGTGTAATACTGAATTATATGTTTTTATGCCATATCAGGAATAGCCTTCATTTGGTCTTAGTTTGTGATAAAAGATTTAACAAAGGTTAATTCCTCTTTCACCTCTATTGAAGTGTAATTAAGCAACATTATGAAACATCAGGAACAAAGAGAGCACTTTGATTGGTTAAAAAAGATAGTTACATTTGTAATTAAGTATTTAAAGTAATTGCAGGGGTCCAAACTTGTCCAATAATTATTACTTAACTATAAGATGTAACATACCATCACAACAGACAACTTGGCAAGGAAGACCAGTAGGAAGGCTCAGGCTCTAAGATGCAGTGTTTACTTTATAAAGGAACAAAAGATCTGGTGTACCTGCACTGCTGTAGTATTTGAGTATTGATTAATTGTAAGTGACCAGCATATAAACAATTAGGTTGAATAATTCATCAATAATTAAATGGTGTTGGCGGTGCTCCCCAGAGGAAATGATAAATATCATACAGGGTTTTTGTGCCGGGGAAAGAGGCCGCGGCAACAAAGAAGAAAACCTCTTTTTTGGGGGCACTCGTTTGATAATACAAAAAATATAATTTTTTTATATTGTTTAAAATATATTATTTTAATTTAATCAGTTTAAAAATATATGTATGTGGGATATTAACCCAATCTGCTACACCCCTTAATAGAGTTTGCAGAGACAGAGACAAAGTGGTGCAAATTACTAAAAAAAATTTTAAACAAAGTTAATTGACCACTGGTTACTTGGTAAGTATCTAATAATTCACAAGGTACAAGTATTATTTTTTGAAATGTTTCTTTTACCTTTAAATCCAGGACAGCAGTAGATATCTTGTGTCCATGGCTCAATAATTTGTAGCAAAGAAGATAATTGGTGAAAATATTTGCTCTGTACCTAACAGGTGAATGTGCCTAGTAGGTGAATATGAACATCTGTAGCATGATGGGATTCCAAGTGGAAATAGTTTCTCCCACCCTGTCGGGCATAATAATTTACCCAGGGAAACAGATATATATATAGGGCATTTAGTCCGTTTGAAAAAACACACTTATTTCTAAGAGAAGTAGAATCAGTGTCGGTTTTTCCACTGACTTCTGCTGCCTTCCCATGTGCGGATGATTCCACAGTGAATGGGAGGTGAGAGAGTCGAGCGGCCGGCGCTGATGTGAAGAAAGAAGGCGGCGTTTACTACTGTTGTGGGCTGCGGGTCGGGTAATCCCTGGTAACCTTACGTCATTGCAGGGGAACGAGACCCGCTGCTCCTCAATGAGAGCACACCAGAATACCTGTTCGTAGAAAGTGTGTTGGCTTGTGGAGCGTGCAGCAGCGCTGCGGCTGGTCAGCGTGTGTTTCTCCTGGTGCCCGGGAACGGAGCCGTGTTCTCTTGCACGGAAACTCCTTGTGACGTCACTTTGACGTCTGTTGAACGTACGTTTCACCCTAGGGGCAGGGCTTGTTCACCAGTGTGACCAGCCGCAGCGCTGCTGCACGCTCCACAAGCAGGGATTACCCGACCCGCAGCCCACAACAGTAGTAAACGCCGCCTTCTTTCTTCACATCAGCGCCGGCCGCTCGACTCTCTCACCTCCCATTCACTGTGGAATCATCCGCACATGGGAAGGCAGCAGAAGTCAGTGGAAAAACCGACACTGATTCTACTTCTCTTAGAAATAAGTGTGTTTTTTCAAACGGACTAAATGCCCTATATATATATCTGTTTCCCTGGGTAAATTATTATGCCCGACAGGGTGGGAGAAACTATTTCCACTTGGAATCCCATCATGCTACAGATGTTCATATTCACCTACTAGGCACATTCACCTGTTAGGTACAGAGCAAATATTTTCACCAATTATCTTCTTTGCTACAAATTATTGAGCCATGGACACAAGATATCTACTGCTGTCCTGGATTTAAAGGTAAAAGAAACATTTCAAAAAATAATACTTGTACCTTGTGAATTATTAGATACTTACCAAGTAACCAGTGGTCAATTAACTTTGTTTAAAAATTTTTTTAGTAATTTGCACCACTTTGTCTCTGTCTCTGCAAACTCTATTAAGGGGTGTAGCAGATTGGGTTAATATCCCACATACATATATTTTTAAACTGATTAAATTAAAATAATATATTTTAAACAATATAAAAAAATTATATTTTTTGTATTATCAAACGAGTGCCCCCAAAAAAGAGGTTTTCTTCTTTGTTGCCGCGGCCTCTTTCCCCGGCACAAAAACCCTGTATGGTGTTTACTTTATATCCTATATAGAAATACTTCACAGGAGATTTAGAGTTTGGGAGAAATCCAGCTATTGGTCAGGGATATGTAAAATGCACAGCTTTATTTAGAATTGTAAGGGGGACACTACGTAGTCAAATTCTAATATGCAGCAGAACCGGATAATGTTTGTATGCTGCATATAAGATCAGGCAAGATTTGGCATGTATGCTATACAGTATTTACATTTGCAGCCCTTGTAGTGTCGTATGTTTTGCTTGGCTGTACATTCTGTACATTGGCAAAATATGCATATACAGTACCTCCAAATGAGGAATATAATGTTTAATCACTCATCATCTCAACTTGCCACCTAACTGTCCCTATTTTGACCTGAACGTTCAATGGCTTTTTGATAAAGTGGGTATGGTTTGTGCATATGTGCATATGAACCTAGTCATGGCTTGGGCAGACTTTGGAAGGGGCTTTTTTTAATTATCATAATACGCTGGGAATTTCACAACAGCTGGAGGGCCGCAGGTTGGACAGCCCTGCCCTAAACCATGTGGAAATACATCTCATGGTCTTCTTCACTAATGTTGCGTTGAGGAGCATACATACTCAATCCCAGCAACTCACTGATAGATACAATGTAATTACTTACTGCCATGGGTTACTACAATTTGTTCTTCTTGTGCATGTTAATAAATACAAAATACAACAGCAGCTCTTCACTTCTAAACAGCCACAACAAACACCTTTCCATGTATATAGCCAAAATAACATCTGCTGGTTGGCATTGACTTGAAATAGTCTGCTCCTGATTGGTCCAAACCAAGACCATCAAGCAGGAGTCAAGTGATACTGTGTTCATACAAAGAGCAACCTGTATTCAGCCTTTACTTTAGCTCACATAGGGGGACATTTACTAAGCAGTGATAAGAGCGGAGAAGTGAGCCAGTGGAGAAGTTGCCCATGGCAACCAATCAGCACTGAAGTAGCATCTATAATTTGCATACTATAAAATGATACAGAGCTAGTGATTGGTTGATGGGGAAACTTCTCCACTGGCTCACTTCTCCGCTCTTATCACTGCTCAGTAAATGTACCCCATAGTCCACTGTAGTTCTTTAAATTAAGATGAATGTCATACATATTCCTTTAAAGAATGATGGATATAGCTTATGGCAGTCTGTAAATTGCAAGCTAAGCAAAACATACACTGCCAGTACAAATGTATAAACAGAATATTTGTCCCTGGAAGTAGGTATTACGCATACAGTAGGATAGATGTTAATGTGGATTTATCGGTTTGTGAAACACGAAAGTATGCCAACGCACTGCAGAAACATGGCTTTTACTCACAGGACTCATAACCAACATGGCCACTGGGACACTTCTAGGGCAGAGGAGTGGTTGGCCAACACATAGAAGTGGTTGGCCAAACACATAGCATTAGGGGTACCATCCATCCAGGATTCCTCTGTACACTCCATCACCCATGGCATACCTCCAGGCCAGTCTAAATCACCACACCCCAGCTGTCTTCTGAGAGTCAGTGTGGACTCAAAGAGAGCAACGAACTGGAGCATTTGGACTCGCAGACAACACTCATTGCCTATGGGAAGGAGATTTTGCCATCTTGAGTCCCGTACAGGGCAGAAAGTGGAATTTGCTGTATGTGGGTTGGAGTAGCGGTCCATCTGTGTCAGGTAATGTATAGGGGATGAATGTTTGATCCTCAGAGTCGTGGCTGGTAGTTATATGCATGGTAAGTATCGCATGGAGAGGAGAGTCAGAGTGTGTAGAGTGAACATCACTCTGTTTGAAAGGAGTAACATATGCCATTACTGACTGTACATAGAAGGTACCACTGGAGCTGTGAATAGCTGTCTACCTATGCTATGCTGGCTGTGCAGTGTAGATACAGTATGCTCCAGAGTTACAAGGAATAGTGTACTACCTATTGTATTTAGCATAAGTGTTGGAAGGTGCACCGAGTACTTATGCTAAGTGTACAAAACAATAGTACTAGGAATTGTGGAAGAAACATGGTACCTACAGTATATAAGTGCAACAGTGCAGAAGGAGGTCATTATATAGGATAATCCTCTGTATACTGGGAGCCTCATACAGCTAATACATTAGACCAGTGGTTCCCAAACTTTTTTTAATCACTGTGCCCTAGAGTATTTTTTTTTTTTTCACGGCACACTTACGCCAAAAGTATCTTATTGAGAAATTTAGAAAGAGATATTAAATTAAGTAAATTGTGTTCATATGTGTTTTGCTTCTGTTTGTCCACATTTGTTTTATGATTGGCAGCCCCCAGCACTGGTTTTGTCTATGACATCGACCATAAATAATTTGAATTGGCCCCGGACCACCAATCCAAGGGACCCTGCTAGTGCCCCGAGACACCCCAGGGTGCCTAGGCACACAGTTTAAGAACCACTGAAGTACACTGCAAATAAAAAATAAAGAAATGTGCTTACAGGTATTTGGAGTGTAATGTTAAGCACTCAGGTATGATGAGCTTTGAGTTTTAAAGAAACATGTTTGACTTATGGATGAGTGGGATGTATAAGTATGTATGAATCTGATTGCATAAAGCCATTTCTCTATCTTTGTACAGTATGAAAATGGCCTGAAATCTGAGATATAAAATGGTTGTAACCCTACTGCGGATATGGCCACATTCCCTCTCTGTAACTCTGATAATAAAACAGTAATAACCCTAATTAGCTAACATCTTCAGTTATCTTTGGAAACTCTTCTTACAGCCTATTTTAACTATAACACAGGTTGCCTTTGAGGAAAGACTTGAGCAGCCCTGAGCCCACATGATGATATAAATTCACAGCTATTCATTTGTTATTGCAACCCATATATTCTGATCACTGCCTGTTTCCTATAAATACACAGTATACCTACCAACTGCCAGCTTCCCTGTACAGTAGGTCAGTACCTATTCCTGCAATTAGAATCCATACTGCTATATATTTTATTTTTAAAATATCTTTTGATGTTTATTTGTCATAACAATCATAACTCAGTGAATTTCTGATTACTGATTTCTGATTGCTTCACAAAAAAAAAAACATAAAAAAAAAACCTAATCTCTAAATAATTCTCAGAAATTCCAGATGTAAACCACATAGTGATCAGTAATGAATCACTGCAGTTTTGGGGCCAAATAACTCCAGTTCAGACTGATGTCAAGAACCACATGATGAAAGAATAAAAACAAATGCTCCCCCCTCCCAAACCCTGGAAGTCATGTATTTGATACAACCGAATGAGTGTTTTCTGAGATGCTGCCAACAGAGATCCATCCTCTTTTGTTACTGTCCTGTGTGTCAGAGGAATAATCAAGGTCATGAAAACAATGAAATCTGCTTTTTCATTCATAAAGTCCAGTAAAATGATGCTCAGTGAGTTATTAAACAAGCAGACATAGGAGGGATCATTTACAATAAAAAAAGCATGGCGGTATTTGGCAGTGGATAATTGTTCTTCTTTTCTGATGGAATGCATATATATTTGGACAGTTACACTTTCACTATATTTATGGCTTCTACATGTATTAGTGTGACAAGATGGCAATAGCTGCCCCTTCTCATGTCTTACAGTACTTTCCCAACCAAAAAAAAGTTTGAGCTATCTAGAACAAATTAAGGTCATGTGTCTTAGGGTGGGTACACACCTGGCCGATATTGGCACATTATGAAGTTTGTAGTGCACATCAGGCAGTGTGTATGCCCGATTGCGCGTTCCGGTGCAGTGTAATGAATGACAGATTGAGGGATCGTTCTGTTGTTCATTACATTGTTCTGGTTGCATCACTGATACCATAGGTCGACTGGCATGTCGGCTGGGCGTACATCGGTCTCATGTGTGCCTAGCCTTACGTAAGAGTTCTAATAACTGTGGTGGTGCCAATGTGACAGTAATACTTTCAGGTGATGTTGTTACTTTTGTCATGATGTGCATTTGTGTTACACACAACAAGCCCCCAAATTGCTTTAGAAAGCATCCATGCACAAGAAAAATAATAATAATGGGGGAGAAGTGCTCCAGTCTGTAGGACTTGTTGGCAAGTGGGTGCTTTTGTACATTAAAAAATAGACTCTGCGTCTCAATGTTTATTTCTTTTACTTTTTGTCTATAATCTTGCACAAAAGTATTTAAATGAGCACAGACATAAAGGGCTCAAAATAAATTAGGCGTGACGGTATCAGGGACTGCGTCAAAAGATGCAGTTTTTCTGACACCAGTGTCCATGTTCCGACAGACATTCTGCTCTAATGCCCGATGGTGAGGCCAATGTATGATTGATGGAGTGTCTTTGTGCACACATCAGTGGTGGGCAAGTCAATAGGACGCCCATCGGCCGCACCATTAGCATAAAGATGCAGTAGCTGCTATTGCAAATGCGTCCACCTCTGCTTCATCCCCTGTGTAATTACATTATGTAACGTGATTTGCAGTATGAGTGAAGTCTGCCATACTGTTTGCTCTGCTCCACCTGGTTAACATATAACTACTGCAGCACTTTAAAGCATACAGTTCTCAAGGTAACAGCACTCTGGTAAACAAAGCAAGACATCCCACAAACCTGAGTGCGCAGATTAACACGGGATCTATGGCAACATTATCTCCAACAGTCGCACATATATATTATCTCAGAGGCCACATTTCACAGCAGATGTCAATTCTGTTTAATTGCACAAATAGATCGATAGTACAGCCTCGTCAGAGAAAATAAGACGTGTTTAATTGTCTAGACAAATGTAGAATCTTGTTTCAGAAAATAACCTACAGTAACCGTTAGCATGAGGTGACCATTATAGCTAGGTGTGTTTAGCCTCAAATGTGATATTCACTCCAGTATGCAATGCTTTCAGAATACTGTAAATCACAGGTTCTCAAACTCGTTCCTCAGGACCCCACACGGTGCATGTTTTGCAGGTCTCCTCACAGAATCACAAGTTAAATACTTAGCTCCACCTGTGGACATTTTAAAATGTGTCAGTGAGTAATTAATACACCTGTGCACTTGCTGGGTTACCTGCAAAACATGCACTGTGTGGGGTCCTGAGGACCGAGTTTGAGAACCCCTGCTGTAAATTAACTAAAACAAGTAAATAGGGTCTAACTTTTGAGTATATAAAACTAACAATTTGCACTTGGCACCATGTTAAACTTATTTGAATGATGCACCTGCACCTGCATAGCGGTAAAACGTCCAATTATCAGGTTTGGTAGTTTCTGCATAAAAATATGTGTCCCTGACACAGAGGGTTATTTAAAGATAGACGTAGATCTTGCTTCCAGCAGCAAGATCTGCATCCATTTTCTCAAATTCTGAGGGCCACACAGCATCTGTGTAGAGGCGCCCCGCGATGCAATCGCAATTTAATTGCGAATGCATTGATTAGAGGTTGACACCTGCTGCGCTGGCAGGTGGCCTGGCACAGTTTTACTCTTCAGAGCGGCTGCATGTGACGTCACGTAATACCCCAAAAATGCTCCTGCCACGCCCGTTTCACCTGCCATGCCCACAAAAATTCCAGGTTGACACCCCCGACGGCCGCTGCTGTCAATCACCTTGCGACCGCATAGGGTAGGGTCGTACATGCACACCATAGAGGCTGCGCATGCACAGACCCTCTAGATGTTGCCGCTGGGTGTGAATACGCACCTGCGTCCTGGTGTGAATACACCCCACTATCTCTATCACATCCTATAGCTGAGATGATGGCTGCAGCTCTTAGTCTGTTTTTATACAGCATATTTTATAGTACATTAGTTACATCATGTCCTGTAAGGTAGGGTACAGTGTCTGCAATGAGAGATCTGAACACAACATGAGCAATTGTCCGGACTACACCATTCAGATTTGACAAGCATGCCCATGCATCTAATAGCAGAAGGATGCTTTTTATGAGTGACATATGTCTCTGATGCCATTATCTGAGCAAATGAAAACTCTTGGTCCATAGATTTGCAGAAGATTATTGGTGTTGTATTTGATTGCTTCGTTTCAGAGTTAGGCAGCAAAACATCCACCTGCCATTAACATTGCATCACCAATGTGCTCTGAAAAATGTGACAGTTGGTGAACTCTCCCTGTGCACCTGCTGGGTGACCTGGAACATGTGACCTGCTGGGTGGTCTGGAAACAGTGACAGTTATGTGCAGCCACCTGCTAAGATGGAATTTTTCAAAATTCGACTGCTAAGGGTGTGAAAAGGGGTAAAATGTTCCGTCCAGCAAACCTTTACCCTGTTGAAACTGGGCACATTAGCTAGTTACAGTACATATAAATAATAAAAAGCAAGAAATAAACCAATTAAACTGTAAACAAATTTATTTGGATATTGGTCTAAAAATCCTAAATAGACCTGGCATAACTTTCCTTTTTTAATATAACAATGGCAGATTTAATAAGCTATTGCTGTAGAGCAGTGTTTTTCAACCGCTGTGCCGCGGCACACTAGTGTGCCGCCAGCGGTTCTCAGATGTGCCGCCGCAGTTGCCTGATGCCTAGCCGCCGACTATCTGGTTTTGACTGCGCTGGCCTGTAACCTATGAGACGCAGCGTGACTCGTCACACATACCATGTCCTGCCCGCCCGCCCGCTAACCTGCCCGCTGTCTCACCTCCGGCTGCATACACTGCAGATGCGAAGGCAGGGAGAGGGAAATATGAGCTGCCCGCTCTCACCCCGTGCTGCTCCTTGGTCCTCCGACTGCATACACTGCAGACACGGAGGCAGGGAGAGGGAAATATGAACTGCCCGCTCTCACCCCATGCTGCTCCTTGGTCCTCCGACTGCATACACTTCAGTGCCTGAGGCAGAGAGAGTGAAACATGAGGCTCATATCCACTGACTCCCAGGTAGGAGCCAGTGAATTTGTATTTATTTAATTGCTGTGGGAGTCAGTGTGTGGAAATACTGTTGGGGTGCAATGTGTGGTATTACTGTGTGTGTGTGTGTATGGGGGGGGGGGGGCATGTGTGGTATTACTGTGGGGGGCCATGTGTGGTATTACTGTGGGGGACGACGACAATGTGTGGAATTACTGCAGAGGCCAATGCATTTGTTTAATTACCGTGGGGGCCAATGTGTGTGTGTGTGTGTGTGTGTGTGTGTGTGTGTGTGTGTGTGTTTTTTTCCCCCCATGGGAGCCAATGTGTGTGTTTTTTTCTTCGTTTTTTTGGGGGGGAGGGGGGGGGGGGACTGATGGTGTGCCTTGGCAATTTAAAAATCTTGGTCGGTGTGCCGCGACTTGAAAAAGGTTGAAAATCACTGCTGTAGAGTAATTACATGTTCTCCAGCTGTGAACTGGTTAACAGTTCTCTAGGAGCGGCTTCCTAGATAGATGTCCCCATTCTAGCATTGCATTTGCCCTATTTCTTTCTGTTTCATTTTCACTAAGCAAGAAAAAGTCATGGTCTAGTAGTGTTACAGTATGTAGCCATTTGCAAATCAGTACATCGCCTGTTTTTAATGTCACAACACATTATTTCAACTGTTACTTTAATGCAGATTGTTTTTATTTTATTTTTATTATGGCTGGCCCTAGTCCGGTAAGTCTTTTATCATGTACAGTCGATGGTTAACAAACAAGGAGTTTTCTTTAATAATAACTAAAATCACCAATTACCGGTATATTAAAGTACATCCATTTCTCACATGCAGCGGAGGCAGACATTTTGTGTGCTACACAAATAGCCATAGACAGGCAACCTATCAATTAACTAGGAAGGAACCAGTGACAACACCCCAGTATTTGCTCAGTAAAGCTTACAGTCTGGTGGGTGTTGAAAGGGATGTGAAGGTCTCAAAAAGTATTACCTCATACTAGTCCTGATTTTCCCAAGAGTATTGCAAAAGATTTGTGGGCACTTTTTCACAGGGATGTGGATGTTATTGGGCATTTGTTGGTGGGGTTTGTTGGAAATGATGCGTGTGCAGGTGTAGATATTGCAGAGTTATATAGGCACACATCAGCGGATGACTGTGAGCAGCCTAGTTACTTAACCAGTGGTGTTGGTTTATTAATAGATAGCAAGTACAGCTGTACTCACTGTTACATGTACACTGCTGATGGAGTGCAGCCTAAGTAGAGTGGGGTTTCATAGAGCTCAGATATACAGAAATGGGTTCTCTGCGCACTGAGGTGTTAATCTGAGGCGGGGTGTGCTGCTGGTAATGAGGGGTGTCCCACCCCCCCTTAAATGGTAAGTATACAGATGTGGATAAATCCACAGGGAACCAGCGCTCAAACCCTATTTGTAGTGGTGAATGTACGGTTATAAAGTGAAACTAAAATCAATAATGAAAAAGCAGGTAATATACTTAAGGTTGTTTATTCTAAGATGCTGAGATACTTTCTTTCCCAACAGGTATAAATTCGGTTTAAAAGTCAATCAGTGATTGGGGCACGCTCCTGGTTTGAGCTTAAATTCTGAAGTGCAAGGTTCAATTGAAAGAACAAATGCTGTAATCTTTGTAAAGTCGAAAAAAAAGAAAAAGAAAAATGCCACAAAAAAATATTAATGATAATATGTACTAAAGTCCAAACGGTTTACAAGTCTATACAGACAGCGGCGTCCCGCTAATCTGTGCTCTGAAGTGAAGGATTCTCTTGTGAAGTGATGAACAGTTGACAGCGGTAGTGTATGCTTTGGTTAGAGTGGAGAATAAGGACCCTGCAGGAGGAATAGCGCCAGTCCAGGGTCCTTATTCTCCACTCTAACCAAAGCAAAGTATCTCAGCATCTTAGAATAAACAACCTTAAGTATATTACCTGCTTTTTCATTATTGATTTTAGTTTCAATTTATAACCGTACATTCACCACTACAAATAGGGTTTGAGCGCTGGTTCCCTGTGGATTTATCCACATCTGTATACTTTTCATAGAGCTCACCAGCAGGTGAGTATTTACTGCAAACGGGTAGCGGTGCAGGATGCTGAAATGCGTGATGCTTTGCAAGTACTTGGAGCTAAGCAGGAGACTTCTGTCTCCCACAGAGTCACACTACACAATTAAAAGACAAGATAGCTCCTGCACATGCTCAGTAGTGATCTCAGTGGCCAACTTGGGATAGAGCATGAAGCCTCCCTGGAGAACAGTAATGGGCCCTACACACTGGAAGATAACACTAAACGATATGAACGTTCTTGTTCATTAATGAACGAGAACTCGTTCATATCATTCAGTGTGCGGCCCCGCGTTTGTTCATCATTGGTTCTCCTTCGCTTACGTATACAAAAAAGAGAAAAACGAGATTGCCTGATAGTGGTGCACACTAATAGTAATAAAATTTAACTTTTAATTCATATTATTAAAAAACATTGCGAAATATAAAATAAAATATAGAAGTGAAAAAGAAAGAAAAGTGTTCTAAAATATGTGACTTTGTGCACACAGGGCGCCCGCAAACTGTAAATTTCGTATGCCTTTATACTATGCAAATGTCTGTATACTTTATTATGTTTGTTAATAAACGTTATATAGTTCCTAGCAGTGATTCATGTCTTATTGTGTATTCATCATTAAATGTTGTATAATTACCAGCAATCCATGTCTTGTTTTTTATTCCTTATTTTCGATGTAACCAATGAGAGTCATGTGTGAAATATGCTGACATACAGTCTATATATAAGTGCTCCTTCGCTTATGCATTTGGGCCAATATAGACAATCTCGTCCACATTAGCATGCACTGCTATGGAGCCGGGTGACGGGGGGAGTGAAGAAACTTCAATCCCCCATCACCTCCCCCTGCCGCCGGGTCGCCCGGCGGATCGACAAGTGTGTAGGGCCCATAAGACTAGTCTTTCAACAGAGTTCTGTACTCGCATGGTTTGCATAGACCAGCCCTGGCCAATCTGTGGCTCTCCAGCTGTTGTAAAACCACAAATCCCAGCATGCCCTGCCACAGTTTTGCTATTAGGGAATGCAAAAGCTGTGGCATGGCATGCTGGGATGTGTAGTTTTGCAACAACTGGAGAGTCACAGGTTTGCCAGGCCTGGCATAAACCATGAGCATGACCTATTTTATTCCAATTTGTTTTTTGTTTCAGCTAATATATACCTCATTACACTTTATGCATGTTTCACAGGCGGATTTTCATCCTAAGTATTATTTGTGAATACTTTATTTTATCCTGCACTGTATCTCTTGATTCGGTATGCGTGTTTTAGCTTATTCACTTAATCTGGACCAAGTTAATGCAATAAAAGAATGGGTCTGATTCAGATGTGGTTGGAGCTGTGTCCATCGTCGCAAAAGCCTTTTATAGATTGCTGAATCAAGCCATTTATCTTTAGGGAACCATAACCGTGCATCCAGTATTTTAAAGATCTCAGTGTCACAATTGAAATGATTACAGTTGCACCACCTTTGGATCTTTTAAAATGTAATATCAAGTAATGAATAGAAGATCTGAAAAACATGCACTGTTAGGGTCCCTGAGGACTAGGGGCCTAATTCAGACCTGATCGCTGTTGTGCAATTTCGTATGATGGGTGATTATCAAACGACTGCGCATGCCTGTGGATCGCAATGTGCAGGCACAAGGCCAAACTGAGAAAGAATGGTGTGAAAATTTGAATCGCTAGGTGTACGCAAATTGATTGACAGGAAGCGGACGGTTGGGGGTGGTAACTGGCCGTGTGTCAGGAAAAATGCAGGTGTGCCTAAGCGTTTTCTGGGAGGGTGTGTGACATCTGCTCCGGCCCCAGTATGCCTGCTTGTATGGCACTGTAGGAGTAAGTCCTGGGCTACACACAGACTAGAAAAATCATTTGATGGTAAGTGAGTTGCGAACGGATTTGCAGATGACCGCTGCCTTGGAAAGTTTTCGCGCAGCATAGGCATGTAATCGCACACTTGCACGGGGTGGGTTTTCACTCTATGGGCGGCTATCTGATTGCAGACCTCTGCAAAAACACAGAGGAGCGCAGGGGCAAACGCAGCATTTATGAGGGGGGGTTTCCGCGCACGTGTGTGTGTGTGTGTATATATATATATATATATATATATACATATATATATATATATATATATATAGTCCATCACAGCAGCACTCACGTAATATCCTGATGACATAAGAATAAACTAGCTGCTGGAACGCAAACCCGGAAGCGCGGAGGCCAGCAGCAAGCGTCAGCCGGCCCGCGGATGTTTGCATGGGACCGGCCTAGCAGGGACTCGCATGGTGTCCCGCTGGGCCAATCCGCCCCGGCCCCCTCCGTCTGCAAGAATGATTAAAAAAAAAAAAAAGTAGCAGCGGGAGACAGTGGAGGAGAAGTGACCCCTTGAGGTCAGGAGCCCGGCGGCAGCCGACTCCACTGCCTCCCACAGTTCCACCACTGTATATATATATATATATATATATATATATATATACAGTTGTTCTCATAAGTTTACATACCCTAGCAGAATTTGTGATTTTCTGGCCATTTGTCAGAGAATATGAATGATAACTCGCAAACTTTTCTTTCACTATTGGTTAGTGGTTGGGTGAACCCATTTATTGTCAAACAACTGTGTTTACTCTTTTTAAATCATAATGACAACAGAAACTACCCAAATGACCCTGATCAAACGTTTACATACCCTGGAGATTTTGGCCTGATAACATGCACACAAGTTGACACAAACGGGTTTGAATGGCTACTAAAGGTAGCCATCCTCACCTGTGATCTGTTTGCTTGTAAACAGTGTGTGTGTATAAAAGGTCAGTGAGTTTCTGGACTCCTGAAAGACCCTTGCATCTTTCATCCAGTGCTGCATTAACGTGTCTGGATTCTGAGTCATAGGAAAAGCAAAAGAATTGTCAAAGGATCTGCGGGAAAAGGTAATTGAACTGTATAAAACAGGAAAGGGATATAAAAAGATATCCAAGCAATTGAGAATGCCAATCAGCAGTGTTCAAACTCTAATTAAGAAGTGGAAAATGAGGCATTCTGTGGAAACCAAATCACGGTCAGGTAGACTAACAAAAATTTCAGCCACAACTGCCAGGAAAATTGTTCGGGATGCAAAGAAAAATCCACAAATAACTTCAGCTGAAATACAGGACTCTCTGAAAAAAAGTGGTGTGGTTGTTTCAAGATGCACAATAAGGAGGCATTTGAAGAAAAATGGGCTGCATGGTCGAAAGGTACACCATTCCTACTGTGAAACACGGAGGTGGATCGCTGATGTTTTGGGGATGTGTGAGCTACAAAGGCACTGGAAACTTGGTCAAAATTGATGGCAAGATGAATGCAGCATGTTATCAGAAAATACTGGAGAAAAATTTGCACTCATCAGCCCGGAAGCTGCGAATGGGACGTACTTGGACGTTCCAAAATGACAATGATCCAAAACACAAGGCCAAGTCGTTCTGTCTGGCTACAGCAGAATAAAGTAGAGATGAGCGGGTTCGGTTCCTCGGAATCCGAACCCGCCCGAACTTCATTTTTTTTTACACGGGGCCGAGCGACTCGGATCTTCCCGCCTTGCTCGGTTAACCCGAGCGCGCCCGAACGTCATCATCCCGCTGTCGGATTCTCGCGAGGCTCGGATTCTATCGCGAGACTCGGATTCTATATAAGGAGCCGCGCGTCGCCGCCATTTTCACACGTGCATTGAGATTCATAGGGAGAGGACGTGGCTGGCGTCCTCTCCATTTATAGAGAAGAGAGTGAGACAGTAGAGAGAGACACAGTAGTAATTTTGGGGAGCATTAGGAGGAGTACTAGTTACTTGCTGAAGTGATAGATAGTGTGACTGTATATTATCTGACTTGTGGGGGAGACACTGACAGTGGGGAGCAGTTAGAGTCTGAGAGCAGGACTCAGGAGTACATATAACGTACAGTGCACACTTTTGCTGCCAGAGTGCCACACTGCCATTGTGACCACACTGACCACCAGTATAATATATATTGTGATTGTCTGCTTAGGAGTACTACTTGCAAGTTGCTGATAGTGTGACCAGTGACCTGACCACCAGTTTAATAATCACCACCAGTTTAATATATATAATATATATATATATATAATTGTATATAATATATATATAATATTGTATACCACCTACCCGTGGTTTTTTTTTTTCTTTCTTCTTTATACATACTACTATAGTAGCTTACTGTAGCAGTCTGCGGTGCTGCTGAGCTGACAGTGTCCAGCAGTCCGTCATCAGTCATTACATAATAAATATATCTACCTGTCCGGCTGCAGTACTAGTGTGATATTATATATATATATATATATTGATTTCATCTCATTATCATCCAGTCTATATTAGCAGCAGACACAGTACGGTAGTCCACGGCTGTAGCTACCTCTGTGTCGGCAGTCGCTCGTCCATCCATAATTGTATACCACCTACCCGTGGTTTTTTTTTTTTCTTTCTTCTTTATACATACTACTATAGTAGCTTACTGTAGCAGTCTGCGGTGCTGCTGAGCTGACAGTGTCCAGCAGGTCCGTCATCAGTCATTACATAATAAATATATATACCTGTCCGGCTGCAGTACTAGTGTGATATTATATATATATATATTGATTTCATCTCATTATCATCCAGTCTATATTAGCAGCAGACACAGTACGGTAGTCCACGGCTGTAGCTACCTCTGTGTCGGCAGTCGCTCATCCATCCATAATTGTATACCACCTACCCGTGGTTTTTTTTTTTCTTTCTTCTTTATACATACTACTATAGTAGCTTACTGTAGCAGTCTGCGGTGCTGCTGAGCTGACAGTGTCCAGCAGGTCCGTCATCAGTCATTACATAATAAATATATCTACCTGTCCGGCTGCAGTACTAGTGTGATATTATATATATATATTGATTTCATCTCATTATCATCCAGTCTATATTAGCAGCAGACACAGTACGGTAGTCCACGGCTGTAGCTACCTCTGTGTCGGCAGTCGCTCGTCCATCCATAATTGTATACCACCTACCAGTGGTTTTTTTTTTTCTTTCTTCTTTATACATACTACTATAGTAGCTTACTGTAGCAGTCTGCGGTGCTGCTGAGCTGACAGTGTCCAGCAGGTCCGTCATCAGTCATTACATAATAAATATATCTACCTGTCCGGCTGCAGTACTAGTGATATTATATATATATATATTGATTTCATCTCATTATCATACAGTCATTATTAGCAGCAGACACAGTACGGTAGTCCACGGCTGTAGCTACCTCTGTGTCGGCAGTCGCTCGTCCATCCATAATTGTATACCACCTACCCGTGGTTTTTTTTTTTCCTTTCTTCTTTATACATACTACTATAGTAGCTTACTGTAGCAGTCTGCGGTGCTGCTGAGCTGACAGTGTCCAGCAGGTCCGTCATCAGTCATTACATAATAAATATATCTACCTGTCCGGCTGCAGTACTAGTGTGATATTATATATATATATATATTGATTTCATCTCATTATCATCCAGTCTATATTAGCAGCAGACACAGTACGGTAGTCCACGGCTGTAGCTACCTCTGTGTCGGCAGTCGCTCGTCCATCCATAATTGTATACCACCTACCCGTGTTTTTTTTTTTTTTCTTTATACATACTACTATAGTAGCTTACTGTAGCAGTCTGTGGTGCTGCTGAGCTGACAGTGTCCAGCAGGTCCGTCATCAGTCATTACATAATAAATATATATACCTGTCCGGCTGCAGTACTAGTGATATTATATATATATATATATTGATTGCATCTCATTATCATCCAGTCTATATTAGCAGCAGACACAGTACGGTAGTCCACGGCTGTAGCTACCTCTGTGTCGGCAGTCGCTCGTCCATCCATAAGTATACTAGTATCCATCCATCTCCATTGTTTACCTGAGGTGCCTTTTAGTTGTGCCTATTAAAATATGGAGAACAAAAATGTTGAGGTTCCAAAATTAGGGAAAGATCAAGATCCACTTCCACCTCGTGCTGAAGCTGCTGCCACTAGTCATGGCCGAGACGATGAAATGCCAGCAACGTCGTCTGCCAAGGCCGATGCCCAATGTCATAGTACAGAGCATGTAAAATCCAAAACACCAAATATCAGTAAAAAAAGGACTCCAAAATCTAAAATAAAATTGTCGGAGGAGAAGCGTAAACTTGCCAATATGCCATTTACCACACGGAGTGGCAAGGAACGGCTGAGGCCCTGGCCTATGTTCATGGCTAGTGGTTCAGCTTCACATGAGGATGGAAGCATTCAGCCTCTCGCTAGAAAAATGAAAAGACTCAAGCTGGCAAAAGCACCGCAAAGAACTGTGCGTTCTTCGAAATCCCAAATCCACAAGGAGAGTCCAATTGTGTCGGTTGCGATGCCTGACCTTCCCAACACTGGACGTGAAGAGCATGCGCCTTCCACCATTTGCACGCCCCCTGCAAGTGCTGGAAGGAGCACCCGCAGTCCAGTTCCTGATAGTCAGATTGAAGATGTCAGTGTTGAAGTACACCAGGATGAGGAGGATATGGGTGTTGCTGGCGCTGGGGAGGAAATTGACAAGGAGGATTCTGATGGTGAGGTGGTTTGTTTAAGTCAGGCACCCGGGGAGACACCTGTTGTCCGTGGAAGGAATATGGCCGTTGACATGCCTGGTGAAAATACCAAAAAAATCAGCTCTTCGGTGTGGAAGTATTTCAACAGAAATGCGGACAACATTTGTCAAGCCGTGTGTTGCCTTTGTCAAGCTGTAATAAGTAGGGGTAAGAACGTTAACCACCTCGGAACATCCTCCCTTATACGTCACCTGCAGCGCATTCATAATAAGTCAGTGACAAGTTCAAAAACTTTGGGCGACAGCGGAAGCAGTCCACTGACCAGTAAATCCCTTCCTCTTGTAACCAAGCTCACACAAACCACCCCACCAACTCCCGCAGTGTCAATTTCCTCCTTCCCCAGGAATGCCAATAGTCCTGCAGGCCATGTCACTGGCAATTCTGACGATTCCTCTCCTGCCTGGGATTCCTCCGATGCATCCTTGCGTGTAACACCTACTGCTGCTGGCGCTGCTGTTGTTGCTGCTGGGAGTCGATGGTCATCCCAGAGGGGAAATCGTAAGACCACTTTTACTACTTCCACCAAGCAATTGACTGTCCAACAGTCCTTTGCGAGGAAGATGAAATATCACAGCAGTCATCCTGCTGCAAAGCGGATAACTGAGGCCTTGGCATCCTGGGTGGTGAGAAACGTGGTTCCGGTATCCATCATTACTGCAGAGCCAACTAGAGACTTGTTGGAGGTACTGTGTCCCCGGTACCAAATACCATCTAGGTTCCATTTCTCTAGGCAGGCGATACCGAAAATGTACACAGACCTCAGAAAAAGAGTCACCAGTGTCCAAAAAAATGCAGCTGTACCCAATGTCCACTTAACCACGGACATGTGGACAAGTGGAGCAGGGCAGGGTCAGGACTATATGACTGTGACAGCCCACTGGGTAGATGTATGGACTCCCGCCGCAAGAACAGCAGCGGCGGCACCAGTAGCAGCATCTCGCAAACGCCAACTCTTTCCTAGGCAGGCTACGCTTTGTATCACCGGTTTCCAGAATACGCACACAGCTGAAAACCTCTTACGGCAACTGAGGAAGATCATCGCGGAATGGCTTACCCCAATTGGACTCTCCTGTGGATTTGTGGCATCGGACAACGCCAGCAATATTGTGTGTGCATTAAATCTGGGCAAATTCCAGCACGTCCCATGTTTTGCACATACCTTGAATTTGGTGGTGCAGAATTTTTTAAAAAACGACAGGGGAGTGCAAGAGATGCTGTCGGTGGCCAGAAGAATTGCGGGACACTTTCGGCGTACAGGCACCACGTACAGAAGACTGGAGCAACACCAAAAACGCCTGAACCTGCCCTGCCATCATCTGAAGCAAGAAGTGGTAACGAGGTGGAATTCAACCCTATATATGCTTCAGAGGTTGGAGGAGCAGCAAAAGGCCATTCAAGCCTATACAATTCAGCACGATATAGGAGGTGGAATGCACCTGTCTCAAGCGCAGTGGAGAATGATTTCAACGTTGTGCAAGGTTCTGCTGCCCTTTGAACTTGCCACACGTGAAGTCAGTTCAGACACTGCCAGCCTGAGTCAGGTCATTCCCCTCATCAGGCTTTTGCAGAAGAAGCTGGAGACATTGAAGGAGGAGCTAACACGGAACGATTCCGCTAGGCATGTGGGACTTGTGGATGGAGCCCTTAATTCGCTTAACAAGGATTCACGGGTGGTCAATCTGTTGAAATCAGAGCACTACATTTTGGCCACCGTGCTCGATCCTAGATTTAAAACCTACCTTGGATCTCTCTTTCCGGCAGACACAAGTCTGCTGGGGTTCAAAGACCTGCTGGTGAGAAAATTGTCAAGTCAAGCGGAACGCGACCTGTCAACATCTCCTCCTTCACATTCTCCCGCAACTGGGGGTGCGAGGAAAAGGCTCAGAATTCCGAGCCCACCCGCTGGCGGTGATGCAGGGCAGTCTGGAGCGACTGCTGATGCTGACATCTGGGAGGTCATTCCGAGTCGTTCGCTCGGAAAATTTCTTCGCATCGCAGCGTTTTTCCGCTTAGTGCGCATGCGCAATGTCCGCACTGCGACTGCGCCAAGTAAATTTGCTATGAAGTTTGGATTTTTACTCACGGCTTTTTCTTCGCTCAGGCGATCGTAGTGTGATTGACAGGAAATGGGTGTTACTGGGCGGAAACAGGCCGTTTTATGGGCGTGTGGGAAAAAACGCTACCGTTTCCGGAAAAAACGCGGGAGTGGCTGGAGAAACGGAGGAGTGTCTGGGCGAATGCTGGGTGTGTTTGTGACGTCAAACCAGGAACGATAAGCACTGAACTGATCGCAGATGCCGAGTAAGTCTGAAGCTACTCTGAAACTGCTACGAGATGTGTAATCGCAATATTGCGAATCTTTCGTTCGCAATTTTAAGAAGCTAAGATTCACTCCCAGTAGGCGGCGGCTTAGCGTGTGCAATACTGCTAAAATCGCCTTGCGAGCGAACAACTCGGAATGAGGGCCCTGGTCCGAACTGAAGGACCTGTCAACGATTACGGACATGTCGTCTACTGTCACTGCATATGATTCTCTCCCCATTGAAAGAATGGTGGAGGATTATATGAGTGACCGCATCCAAGTAGGCACGTCACACAGTCCGTACTTATACTGGCAGGAAAAAGAGGCAATTTGGAGGCCCTTGCACAAACTGGCTTTATTCTACCTAAGTTGCCCTCCCACAAGTGTGTACTCCGAAAGAGTGTTTAGTGCCGCCGCTCACCTTGTCAGCAATCGGCGTACGAGGTTACATCCAGAAAATGTGGAGAAGATGATGTTCATTAAAATGAATTATAATCAATTCCTCCGTGGAGACATTGACCAGCAGCAATTGCCTCCACAAAGTACACAGGGAGCTGAGATGGTGGATTCCAGTGGGGACGAATTGATAATCTGTGAGGAGGGGGATGTACACGGTGATATATCGGAGGATGATGATGAGGTGGACATCTTGCCTCTGTAGAGCCAGTTTGTGCAAGGAGAGATTAATTGCTTCTTTTTTGGTGGGGGTCCAAACCAACCCGTCATTTCAGTCACAGTCGTGTGGCAGACCCTGTCACTGAAATGATGGGTTGGTTAAAGTGTGCATGTCCTGTTTATACAACATAAGGGTGGGTGGGAGGGCCCAAGGACAATTCCATCTTGCACCTCTTTTTTCTTTAATTTTTCTTTGCGTCATGTGCTGTTTGGGGAGTGTTTTTTGGAAGGGCCATCCTGCGTGACACTGCAGTGCCACTCCTAGATGGGCCAGGTGTTTGTGTCGGCCACTAGGGTCGCTTATCTTACTCACACAGCTACCTCATTGCGCCTCTTTTTTTCTTTGCGTCATGTGCTGTTTGGGGAGTGTTTTTTGGAAGGGCCATCCTGCGTGACACTGCAGTGCCACTCCTAGATGGGCCCGGTGTTTGTGTCGGCCACTAGGGTCGCTTATCTTACTCACACAGCTACCTCATTGCGCCTCTTTTTTTCTTTGCGTCATGTGCTGTTTGGGGAGTGTTTTTTGGAAGGGCCATCCTGCGTGACACTGCAGTGCCACTCCTAGATGGGCCCGGTGTTTGTGTCGGCCACTAGGGTCGCTTAGCTTAGTCATCCAGCGACCTCGGTGCAAATTTTAGGACTAAAAATAATATTGTGAGGTGTGAGGTATTCAGAATAGACTGAAAATGAGTGGAAATTATGGTTTTTGAGGTTAATAATACTTTGGGATCAAAATGACCCCCAAATTCTATGACTTAAGCTGTTTTTTAGTGTTTTTTGAAAAAAACACCCGAATCCAAAACACACCCGAATCCGACAAAAAAAATTCGGTGAGGTTTTGCCAAAACGCGGTCGAACCCAAAACACGGCCGCGGAACCGAACCCAAAACCAAAACACAAAACCCGAAAAATTTCAAGTGCACATCTCTAGAATAAAGTGAAGGTTCTGGAGTGGCCATCTCAGTCTCCTGACCTCAATATCATTGAGCCACTCTGGGGAGATCTGAAATGTGCAATTCATGCAAGACAGCCCAAGAATTTACATCTGAGAAAATAAAGAGCCTCATCCACAACTACCACAAAAGACTTTAAGCTGTCATTGATGTTAATGGGGGCAATACACGGTATTAAGAACTGGGGTATGTAAACTTTTGATCAGGGTCATTTGGGTAGTTTCTGTTGTCATTATGATTTAAAAAGAGTAAACACAGTTGTTTGACAATAAATGGCATCACCCAACCACTAACCATGAGTGAAAGAAAAGTTTGTGAGTTATCATTCATATTCTCTGACAATGGCCAGAAAATCACAAATTCTGCTAGGGTATGTAAACTTATGAGCACAATTGTGTGTGTGTATATATATATATATATATATATATATATAATTACTTTGTTGCGCTCGCCATGCCCCACCCCTATAAAACAGTAAAGGTGTATTGCCAACATGAAACACGCACACACAGACTGCCCACCCCCTTAAACACAGACACACACAAACACATGCACAGTCAGAATGTATATTACACTCACAGATTGTCCCCCTCACACACCCACTAGCACTCACTCAGACTGCAGACAGATAACACACACTCACACTGTCCCCTACCTCCCACACTCCAACTACAGAACACACTTACTGCAGATTATCTACTCCCACACCCAGGAAGACTCCTGCTGTCCTGGACATCAACCCGAGTCACAGGGCCGGTGCTAGGGTGTTCGGCGCCCCCCTGCAAACTATAAATTTGCGCCCTCCCATACTTTACAAAGGAAGAGCGCACATAATGCTTTTACACATAATGCTCCCTGTAATTGTGCCGCTTACACACGTAACGCCCCCCTGTGGTAGTGCTGCTTATACACAACGGCCCCTGTAGTAGTGGCACTTACACACGTAACGCCCCCTGCAGTAGTGATGCTTACACACGTAACGCCCCCTGTAACAGTGACGCTTATACAAGACACAGTGACGCTTACACACGTAACGCACCCTGCAGCAGTGACGCTTACACACATAACACACCTTGCAGCAGTGACGCCTACACACGCAATGCCCCTCGTACCAGTGACGCTTAAACACGCAACGCACCCTGTAATAGTGACGCTTGCACACGTAACGCTCCCTGTAGCAGTGACGCTTACACGTAATGCCCCCTGTACCAGTGACACTGACACACATTATGCTGCACAGTCATATACACACACACACACACACACACACACATACTGTACATACATTACACACAGTGCAATCACACATATACACACACATACATATACACACAGAGACGACCCTGACCAATTTGGTACTCTAGGCAACATTTTATCTGTTGACCCCCCCCAACCAATGCAGCATGGCGCATCACAGACAGGAAGCAGTCTCATGGGAGGGCGTTAGGGGGATAAGCATATAGTAGTGGGTGCAGGGTTAGGGGTAAGGACACAGTAGTATGATTAGTGGGTACAGGGTATGTGGGGTAAGGACACAGTATTGGATGCAGGCTTAGGGGGATAAGTATATAGTAGCAGGTGCTGAGATAGGGGGTAAGGGAACAGTATAGAGTGCAGGGCTTTGGGTAAAAACACAGTAGTGGGAGCAGTGGGTGCAGGGTCAGTGGGGTAAGGACATAGTAGTGGGATATAGGGCTGCATAGTGAGGGTCAGAGTAGCAAAGCTCTTTGACAATAGTATGTGTATGCAATTCTGAGGAGTTCACAGGACAGGGCAGAATATTGGGGTCCCAGGGAGATGGGGAAGCTGTATGGCATTATTGGCTGATAATATAGACAGGACAGATGGGATGCAGCCATCATACCGACGGACACGATCCCGGCGCTCGAAATACCGACGCCGGAATCCCGTCCGCACCAGAAACATCGGTGTCGAAATCCAGACATGACTTGGAACCCCGGCGTCTAAACGCCCATAATTCCGATCCTACGCATCCCGCAGCGGGTGGTGGGGGGGGGGGGGGTTAGGTTTAGCTATTAAAAAGGGGGTTAGGGTTTAGGGATAGGAAGGTTAGGGTTAGTTACCGGGGAGGGTTAGGTTTAGGCAGCAGGGAAGGGAGGGTTAGGCACCAAGTGGGGAGGGTAAGGGTAGGGAAAAGGTGAGGGTTAGGGGGCTAAATGGGGGGCTGTCGGTATTTTGATGGACAGGATGCCGCTGTCGGTATACTGACAGCCGGCATCGCGTCCATCTGCAAATCATACTGAATCCGGAGAGTACAGTCCAGGGAGAATATAGTACAGAGAGGGTGTGTATGAGAAATAGAGACAGAGGAACAGAAAGTGACAGACAGCAGTCAGAGAACAGGAATAATAGGAAACAAAGAGAAAAGATAGCTGGGAGCAAAGAGCTATATAGAGAACAGAATGCAGAAAGAAGAGGTCACAAAGGGAGAGTTGCAGCATGGTTTGAAGAGATGCAAAGGCAGTGTGACATGGTGGCTGTGTGTTACACCCGCCCCACTAACCCACCCTGCGGAGTCCTGGGAATCAGTGCTCTGCGCTGGGGGTGCTCTACCAAGGTATCCTCTCCCCCCAATCTCCTACCTGCTCTTCCAGTTCCCGGTACCTGGCTGCAGTGATCTGGCTTGGAGTCCGCTGACCAGGAGGAGGAGGCGTATAGTGCTTCGGGCTGACACCTGTTGAAGTTCCACTGAGCAGTCTATGTCTCTCAAGATGACCTGCATCATGCAATGGGATATCCTCTGCCAGGCCGCTCTCCCTGTGACTGCAAGTGCATCACATATTTTCACACACTTATACGTATACATACAGTTACATACATGTACACATACAGTACATATATAGTCATGCACATACTGGTGCACAC
This sequence comes from Pseudophryne corroboree, assembly GCF_028390025.1. Classification (NCBI taxonomy): domain Eukaryota; kingdom Metazoa; phylum Chordata; class Amphibia; order Anura; family Myobatrachidae; genus Pseudophryne; species Pseudophryne corroboree. Next base: position 119,938,897 of record NC_086450.1, read on the forward strand.
ATACATACAGTCACACTGATAAGCATACATATATACATATATACACACACACATAGCCCCATACATATGTACAATCAATCACATACATTACAAACAGCAACACACATAATATAGCCACACACTTACACATATATACAAACGGTCACACATCGTGATAAACATCAGTGATCGCGCTGTGCAAAAAAAAAAATGTGCGTCCCAGGGACCCCTCACTTTAAAAAATTAGGGTCCTACGCCACTATTTCTGGGTCCCATCACATATTATGGGGGTAGTGAGGGCAGGCAGCAGTTGGGACAATATATATATATATATATATATATATTTATATATATACACACACACACACTGTGTTCTTCACAGAATTTTTTCCCAGCTGGATGGCATCAAGAAATTACCGGGTGGGGGCCTTCGCACATTTTTTTTTTTAAGTGCTTCCAGTTGCTTTGTGGATGCAAATTATTTTTTTTACTAGCTCCCAGATACTTCCCCCACTTGCTTGCTTGACTAATAGCAAGCCCAGATACTTCCCCCACTTGCTGGCTACACAGAACGCTCCCCCAGTAACAGACAAGTGACGTGTCTGAAAGTCACGCCATGCTGACGTCAGTGTGGCGCAGCTTTTGAACGCGTCACTGTCCTGAGAGTGTGCCGAATTCAGTTGTTTTTACCGCGGCCGCAACTAGAAGGCGCCCAACGGCAGCAATTCAATTGTTCTGCAGTTCGGGCGCCGTGCGACTGCGGAGGAAACGTTTTTTGGGGGGGCAACCTCCTGAGGTGCGAGTAAACGTGTCCAAACCCAGCACTTTGAGCGTCCACATGGGCGTATGGATGCCCAAAGCAGGAGTTTAGACGGGTTTAGCCGTTTTACGCAGCTAAACCCTGTCTGTTTGGCTGCAACATGCTCAAAGTGTATGGGCGCCCAAACAACAATTGAATTGTGACAAATGTTTGGGCGTCTAAACAGTCCTGTTTAAACGGGATTTTTAGACGCCCAAAACAATTGAATTCCCCCCAATGTGCCAGGATGGGAGAGTGCCGGTGCCCGCCAGAAAAATAGCGCCTCTGGAGAACACTGCCTGGTGACCTCTACCGACAGGCCAGGGTTACTGCTCTGACAGCACGCCTCTCCCACCACCACCACAGGGTAAGGGGGATAGATGGACAGTAATACACAAGAGAAAGCCGTGAGGGAGGCACAGGGAGGGAGGGGGGGCGGTGTCACAGGGGATAGTGAGTTGAGGGAGGGGTGATGTGGGTAAAGAGTAGGATGAGGGGGGTCATAATGTGGAGGTGGTCACAGAGAGGGGTGAGTTGGGCACAGGTAATGATGTGTTCAGGGAGCATGGGGAGGGGTGAGGTGTGCACAGGGAAGGGTGAGGGGACACAAGGAGGAGTGAAGTGGGCACAGGGTAGGATGAGGGGGGTTATAGGGTGGAGGTGGTCACAGAGAGGGGTGCGGTGGGCACAGGTAATGATGCGTTCAAGGGGCATGGTGAGGGGTGAGGTGTGCACAGGGTAGAGTGAGGGGACACCCCCCCACTGGGAACAATACTGGGACCCCCCAGGATTAGGGGACACACCCTCTTTCCCAGGAATGTACAGCAGCATCACCCAGCGGTACTCACCGCTGTGCATGGCCAGCTCCGGCAGCGAGGGAGAGAACAGCAGCCGGGACCCCTGGACGCACCAGTGTCATACCGCTCCCCCTCCCCCCGGCCATACCCCGTTACCTCTGGGCCCTGACCCTTACTGACTGCCTGCAGGATCTCCCTCCTCAGCCCCGTGTACTCGATCAGCTCCTGAGCCAGACTCCGCTTGCAGTGCTGCCCATACACCCCGAACTTCTGCAGCACCTTCTCCAGCTCCCGCTCCACCATCACACATTGCTCCATGTCCGTGGGTGACCGGGCTGGGGAGTCCGGGTGCCTTCTCTTCGTCAGACAGGAGCTGAAGCAGCTCCTCAGCTGGGGCCAATCCCTCCCCCACCAATGTAACCTGTGCACTCCCCGGGTGCTGCTGCCCGCCAGCACTGACACAGCTACAGCGATCGGCTGTACGGGGGTGCTGCTGCCGCACCACTCTGTGGGCAGGGTTAGCTCGATGCTGCTCAAACAGGCATTAGAGACGGGAGGTCCTGGGAGGCATTTTGTGATCACTGAACATACAATATACTATACACATACTATACATTCACCGACACACCTATACACATATATACAAATAGCCACACACTTATACACACAGCCACACACATATGCACACACAGCCACACATAAATGCTCACAGCCACATACTTATACACACACAGTCACACACTTATACACATATACACACAGCCACACACTTATACACACAGCCACACACATATACACACAGTCACACACTTATACACATATACACACAGCCACACACAGATACACACAGCCACACACGTATACATATATACACACAGCCACACACACAGCTACACATATATACACATAGTCACACATACACACAGCCTCACACATACATATATACATACAGCCACACACAGATACACTTATAGATTGTCCCCCCCCTTACCTTAACACATGGCAGCACATCTTACAGGCAGCAGCTCAGCCTCTGATCCTCCCTCACCTTCCCACATTGCATAGCAACAGGCAGCCAGTGACTGCACACAGAGCCGTGTAGCCACGCCCCCTACTCGGATTCTGCTAGTTTCACTTTCAAAAGCTTGGATGCTGCTGCTGCAGCTTTCAGTGCGGTGAGTGTGTGACAGGGGAGGGGGAGAGGAAGCTTCAGATGTCGGCGCCGCTGCCTGTCATAGAATGTGACAGGTGCAGCAGCCGGCATCAGCAGGGCAGGGAACTCAGCACAGGGATGCAGAGCGGGTAGAGCGCCTCTTCCCCCTGGCGCCTACCTGCACTGCATCCCTTTGCTGAGCTGTAAGCGCCGAGCCTGCCGAGTCATACAAAAAGCCCCTTCCATGCCAGCGGCTAGTACAGCACTCCTGCACCGATCTCCTGACAGTAAACTGTAGCGGGGCTGGAAGCTACCGCCGGGGAGACGTTGCCTGTTCACTTGCACCTCCTCTTCTCCTCCGGGAGGTGGGAGCTCGGCAGCTGCTGTTGATGGGCTGCATCTTGGGGGGGGGGGGGAGACGATCTCTCTGCGCCGCATCCCTCCTCTGCCGCTCTGACAGGTCGCTAGGTGACCCTCTGCCGGCTCCTCACTGAGACATCCAAACTCATGTGCCTGGCCAACCGTCTGTCTCAGTGGGGGAAAAAAATCGGTGCCCTGGCAGTAGTAGATCGAGTTAGCAGGGGGGGTTCCAGGTACTCAGAAACCCCCCCTGCGTGCGCTAGTGGACCGATCAGGTCTGAAATAGGCCCTATGTTTGTGAAATACTGCTAGTCATCTATAGTGTTCATTTTAATACTGTATAACATACACTATCCAGTGTATCATAAAGACAGGAAAACATTCAGCTCAGGAAGGGCTGGCCCTACTGCAGTGTACTGTGATCGCTAGCCATGTATGTGTCTGAAAAAAAAACATTATTTATTTATTAACAATTTCTTATATAGCACAGCAAAGCTCATTGCGCTTTACACTTTGAAACCAAGGTGGAAAAAAAAAATGGGTAATAACAATCATAGAGGTAGGAAGGCCCTGCTCGCAAGCTTACAATCTATATTATGGAGCAAGAAAAAAAGGCATTTGTTTCCCCCAGCACCCTGAATGATAACCGTAACCAGATATAAATTCCACATGATAACAGAATTCAGAGATCTTCGTTACACATATTTGCGCAAATGTGTGAATAAGCCCCAAAGCCACGTCAAGGCGTCTCTGTATATTTGGGGTCCCTAGCGCTATATCTAGGTGCAGGGTATGGCACCCCAAAACACCAGCATAAGCCAGGAAGCCCAGCGTAGCATACCAGTGAAAAAACTGGTATGCTACGCTGGGCTTTCTGGCTTATGCCTTTTTTTCTTGCTTAGAAATACCCCTCCCTCTCGAGCACCTGAATGATATCACTAAGCTAATTGAGCATCTACCAATATATAAATCTATATTATGGACATGCTTTCTTTCTTTAAATAATCATAATAAATATCTCAATATCAGTGTCAATATAATGGAAATGAGACAATTTACAAGCCACAAATAATCCCCTCTTCATGATATGGTTAAATTAAAACGTATAACAGTAAAGGTGATTAGTTACTAAAAAAAGGTTTAAAAAATTGATTATTTATATTTTGAGCTCTTGCCTCAAAATTTAGTTTTATGCTACAGTTTCTGAATAAAAGCTCATTTTTAAAAGGAGCTGATCCTAACATTTTTTCCAGGCTGTAATTTGAGATACGGAATCACCATATTTTTGGTAATGGAATCACATTCAGATGTGTCCTCATATAACTACTGTAGCCTCAATACGCAATATGACACCAGATACCTGGCGCAAGTCAGCCGCCAATTCCCATGTGACTGCCAGCGCCTGGCATGCTCTTTGTGTCTTTTACCCTAATATGTGATTTAACCATAATGAGATGTAGCTAGGATGCACCAGGAGACTGTGCTGATTAATTTGGTATGCAACACTTTCATATCTGTGTGCGACTGAGTACAGAAGAAGACGCACTCATCTAGTGTGGCTCCATCGCATATGTGCACTCCCGGCGGGACTAGGCGATCCATCCGCCTATCCCCACCGGGAGTGCACAGAGGTGCTCCCATTCTAGTGAATGGGGCACGTGCGCGCCCCAGACTCGGCGATAGGCACGCCACGGTTAGAGTGGCTCTATCTGTATTTACACGTAGCACAACGTAACTTGGCATGGAAAAAAGCCATGACTGCTGCATTGTAGCAATCGGTATACAGATTCAGACTCAGACACAGATAAAGATGTGTCCTCCTACATCCTTGCTGCAGTCACGTTAAACAACCCTTCTAGTTGCACCTAGTCATGGACTTCTTTATGTGCATTGTTTCCCTGAAAATGCGTCTTATTCGCATCGCTAATAAACAGAATAAACAGTATAAAGTAACATTTTGTATGCAAAAACAGCTGCAGTCGCACACAAAACATGCATGCCGTATATAATTTTAATCAGCAGTCTGCAAAGTGATTAGAGTCTGCACAGTGATGCAAAAAAATATGCCCAACGTTGCATAGTTGTCTGAGAACTGCCATCTCTCTCACACTAGGCATCTTACAGTGCATGGCGTATTGAGGCTAGATCATACCTCGCAACTTTCCCGATACCAGCGGGACAGTCCTGCTATTCAGACACTGTCCTGTTGTCCCTCCCACTGGCCGCAGTGTTCCGCACAGGTGGGAAGGGTCAGACTGGGAGTTTAGTAAGACATTTGACACTGTCCCACATCGCAGACTGCTAAATAAACTTGAAAGCGTGGGGGTGGATTATAAAACAGTTAAATGGATAAGAACCTGGTTGCAGGATAGGAAACAGACAGTTGTAGTTAATGGAGTGCAATCTATGAAGGGAAATGTTACCAGTGGAGTACCCCAGGGATCTGTACTTGGTCCAGTTCTCTTTAATATCTTTGTTGGTGACATTGCAGATGGTATTAAAGGGAAGGTATGCCTTTTTGCAGATGATACAAAGATATGCAACAGGGTAGACACACCGGGAGGGGTAAAACAAATGATTGATGACCTAGGTAGGCTTGAGAAATGGTCAAAAAACGTGGCAACTACAGTTTAATGCTAAAAAATGCAAAATCATGCACTTGGGTCTCAAAAACACAAAGGCTAAATATTGTATCAAGGGTACTATAATGGAAACTACTGAGGAGGAAAGGGATTTAGGAGTCACTATTTCAAGTGACTTGAAGGCAGGAAAGCAATGCAACAAAGCAATGAGAAAGGCAAGTCAGATGCTGGGTTGTATAGGGAGAGGAATCAGTAGCAGGAAAAAAGAAGTCATAATGCCACTGTATAGGTCATTGGTGCGGCCCCACCTGGAATACTGTGTCCAGTTCTGGAGACCATATCTCCAGAAAGATATAAATACATTAGAGAGCTTACAAAGAAGGGCAACTAAAATGGTGCGTTGCCTACATCACAAAACTTACCAGGAAAGGCTAAAAGATCTTAACATGTATGTTAGGCGCCGGGGTCCGCTTGTCTGCGCGGCCCGGTGCCTAGCAACTAGAGACGCCGTGCGCGTACAGCCGCTGGCTCCCTAGCAACGCTAGACGCCAGGCGCGCTGATCCGCACGGACCCTAGCAACGGGGACGCCACTGGCGGACCGCGTTCCCCGTTGCTAGGCTTTAGGAAATTAAGATATTCACCTGCTCTCTGGCCGTGCAGCAAGGCAGCTGCACGGCATTTATTCTAATCAGCCTTTAGCAGCTGATTGGAGGACTCCTTGTTAAATACACTCCCAGGGCTTCTCACAGACGCCGGTAATAGCTTCCTGCATGCTGCCTCTGTTTGCTGAGAGTCTGTTTCCAGTCCTGCTGTATCCGGTCATTCCAGTCCTCAGAAGTCCGGTATTCGGGAGTTGTCATCTCATCCCAAGAGGTCGTTTGGTTCCCTCGGAGTCCTGACTGATCACCGTTTTATATCCAGTGGTGTTCGTGAGTTGCGGCTCTGCCGTGTGTTGCGGCTCAGCCGCTTTACCTTTTATATTTTGTGTTTGGAGCATTTGCGGAGGGTTCCGCTTCCACAAGTCCTCTCTGGTACTCGGCGGTGCCGGGTAGGAGAATTGGACAAGTGGATATTTTGGTTGTCCTTTTCCCTGGCGGTTTCTCCGCACATATTATAGTTTTGAGTTTGCTTAGCCCCTGGCCTGGTTGTTTAGTTAGAGGGCCTCTTGTTATCACCCTGTCTCGGGTTTCCCTTTGTCTCTCATTAAGACCGGGGGGCATCGAAGTTGGGCAGACATAATCCGCCCTTCAAACGCGGCTGCCAAGGGCTCAAGAAACCATAGTCTTGCAGGGGATTTCTGACAACATGGGTGAGACAACAGAGTTAGGGCGCCAGGGGCTATTTTCCTGTCCTGCTACCTTCCCCAGCATTCCGTTCCAGTGCTCCGGTCCTTGCCATAAGATCTCCTCTGACCAGAGTGCTGGAATCATAACATTATTACCGGCCATACCAAAACTTAAAATTAAACGGGGTTTAATTTTTTCTTATTCAGTTTTGTGAGAGTTTATCGGCCTCATGAATCCAACAGGTTTAGGGCCAAATCCTGGTCAGCTCTTAGTCAGCCAGATTCAAGAACTTACTCAGATGGTTCAGGATCTTTCTCTTCGGGTGAAGTCGCAGGAAGATCTTTTGCGAGCTTCCCCAAGGGTAGTCCCTGAACCAAAGATGCATTTGCCCGTTTTTCTGGTGATAGAAAAGAGTTTTTTAATTTTAAAGAATCCTGTAAGCTTTATTTTCGTTTAAGACCGACTTCCTCGGGTACTGAATCTCAGCGGGTTGGGATTATTATTTCTTTGCTCCTGGGGGATCCTCAGACCTGGGCATTTGGTTTAAGAGCAGAGGATCCGGCATTGTTGTCAGTTGACGCTTTTTTTGAGTCTTTAGGGCTCTTGTATGATGACCCTGATAGAGAGGCGTCCGCTGAAAGTCAGTTGCGCGCTCTCAGACAGGGTAGAAATCCTGCAGAGGTTTATTGTACGGAGTTTCGCCGTTGGTCGAACGACTGTGGCTGGAATGACCCAGCCCTGCGCAGTCAGTTTCGCCTCGGCTTATCAGAGTCTATAAAAGACAGTCTCCTTCAGTACCCCGCTCCTGAGACTCTCGATAAACTCATGGAGCTTTCTATTAAGATTGATCGTCGTCTCAGAGAGCGGAGGGCTGAAAAAGGAGCACCTGTAAGGTCAAGTCCGTGTGTATATTCCATTCCTGAAGACGTAGAGGAGCCCATGCACATGGGTCTCTCCCGGCTGTCTCCTGAAGAAAGAGCCAGAAGGCAAAATTCTGGTCTTTGTCTGTACTGTGGGGGTAAGGGACATTTTGCTCGTAATTGTCCGAACAAGTCGGGAAACGCTTTGACCAGGTGAATTGTGAGGGGGTTCACCTAGGTCTGCAGCTTATCTCCTCGAATAACTCCCTTTTAGTCCCAGTTAAAGTTTCCTTTGGCTGCCTCAGTTCTTCGGTGTCGGCTTTTGTTGACAGTGGAGCTGCAGGAAACTTTATGGATTTAACTTGGGCTAAGGCCTTAGGCATTCCTCAGTTACCTTTGGGTAGGTGTGTCACCATGCATGGCTTAGATGGGAGTCCGCTGTCTAATGGGATTATTTCTCTCCATACACCCCCTGTACTACTTACAGTAGGAGCTCTACATTCCGAGAAAATCGAGTTCTTTCTTACACATTGCCCAGCAGTTCCAGTTGTTCTGGGTCACCCTTGGCTGGCCTTTCATAATCCCACCATTGATTGGCGGTCGGGGGAGATTTCACAATGGGGTACTTTTTGTGATAAGGAAAGTATCACGTTTCCAGTCAGAGTAGCAGCTATCATTCCAGAACTCATTCCGGTGGAATACCAGGAGTTTGCTGATGTTTTCTCCAAAGGCAATGCGGACATTCTGCCTCCCCATCGGCCTTATGATTGTGCTATTGAGTTATTTCCTGTTGCCGCATTGCCAAAGGGAAGATTATATGCATTATCCGGGCCAGAAACTGCGGCTATGAATGATTATGTAAAGGAGAGCCTTGAGAAAGGATTTATTAGACCATCAAAATCTCCTTTAAGTGCAGGCTTCTTCTTTGTGGAGAAAAAGGATGGCTCGCTTAGACCTTGCATTGATTTTAGAGCCCTGAATAAGATCTCAGTTAAAAACACCTATCCTTTGCCGTTGATTTCTGTACTCTTTGATCAGTTACGTTCTGCTGTGATTTTTTCTAAAATTGACCTTAGAGGAGCGTACAACCTCATCCGAATTAAATCTGGAGATGAGTGGAAAACGGCCTTCAGTACTCAGTCGGGTCACTACGAATACCTGGTGATGCCGTTCGGCCTGTCCAATGCTCCGGCAGTTTTTCAAGACCTCATTAACGATGTGCTCCGTGACTTCCTAGGGAAATTCGTGGTCGTTTACTTAGACGACATCCTGATTTTTTCTGAATCAATGGAACAACATGTTACCCAGGTGCGTCTGGTTCTTCAAAAGTTACGCGAGAATCATTTATATGCCAAGCTGGAGAAGTGTGAGTTTCATGTCATGGAAGTATCTTTTTTAGGGTACATAATTTCCCCTCAGGGATTTTCCATGGAACCAAAGAAACTCCAGGCCATCCTTAGTTGGGCGCAACCCACCAATTTAAAAGCAATTCAGCACTTTTTAGGGTTTGCGAATTATTATAGGAGGTTCATTCATTCTTTTTCTGACCTGGTTGCTCCCATTGTAGCTCTGACAAAGAAAGGAGCGGATCCTACCAACTGGTCGCGTGAAGCTGAGTTGTCCTTCCGGGCCTTGAAACAAGCCTTTGTCTCGGCTCCAGTCCTCAGACATCCTAATCCGGAATTGCCCTTTGTGGTGGAGGTTGATGCCTCGGAGGTTGGAGTGGGGGCTATCCTTTCTCAAAAGGATCCGGAGTCTCTGGAGTTACATCCTTGTGCCTTTATGTCCAGGAAATTCTCCTCCGCTGAATCCAACTATGACGTTGGTAATCGGGAGTTACTGGCGGTAAAGTGGGCTTTCGAGGAGTGGAGGCATTGGCTGGAGGGAGCAAAACATACTATTTCGGTATTGACTGACCATAAGAACCTGCAATACATTGAATCGGCTAAGCGGCTTAATGCCCGGCAGGCACGTTGGGCATTATTTTTTACGCGTTTCAAATTTATAATCACTTTCAGGCCTGGTTCCAAGAATACTAAGGCTGATGCCCTGTCACGTAGCTTTCTTCCGGTTCACAATAAAAATCCTGTTACCCCCATACTTCCATCTTCGGTCATCTGGGCGGGCCTCACACAAGATTTATTTACCCAGTTAAAACAGCTTCAACACCAAGCTCCTAGAATTACTCCTGCTGGTCGTCTTTACGTCCCTGAGTTTTTGAGAGCTAATGTTTTAACGGAATTCCATGATAACAAAGTTTCAGGGCATCCAGGAGTCTCTAAGACATTGGAGTTAGTCTCTCGCTCAGTATGGTGGCCTGGTCTTTCTAAAGACGTCAAGGAATTTGTTTATTCATGTCAGGTTTGTCAGGGCCGAAACTAAGATTTTTGTCACCCGGGGCAAGGTAGTCATTTGACACCCCCCCCCCCCCCCCCCAAAAAAAAGACGATTTTTTTTTACAATAAATAAATAAAAAAATAAAAAAACTAAACATTTTAAAATAAATAAATAAATAAAAATATTATATATATATATATATATATATATATATCCCTTTAGAACTTTTTTACCTGAAAAATTGCCTTTTCTAACATAAATTTCATATCCAGAAAAAAGTGTCCCCATTTTACACAGTACGACAGGCAAGTGTCCCCATTTTACACATTGCGGCAGACAGGTGACCCCATTTTACACATTGCGGCAGACAGGTGTCCCCATTTTACACATTGCGGCAGGAAAAAGTGTTCCCATTTTACCATTGCGGCAGGCACGTGTCCCCATTTTACACAGTACGCTGGCAAGTGTCCCCATTTTACACATTGCGGCAGGCACGTGTCCCCATTTTACACAGTACGCTGGCAAGTGTCCCCATTTTACACATTGCGGCAGACACGTGTCCCCATTTTACACAGTACGACAGGCAAGTGTCCCCATTTTACACATTGCGGCAGACAGGTGACCCCATTTTACACAGTACGCTGGCAAGTGTCCCCATTTTACACATTGCGGCAGACACGTGTCCCCATTTTACACAGTACGACAGGCAAGTGTCCCCATTTTACACATTGCGGCAGACAGGTGACCCCATTTTACACATTGCGGCAGACAGGTGTCCCCATTTTACACATTGCGGCAGACACGTGTCCCCATTTTACACAGTACGACAGGCAAGTGTCCCCATTTTACACATTGCGGCAGACAGGTGACCCCATTTTACACAGTACGTTGGCAAGTGTCCCCATTTTACACATTGCGGCAGACACGTGTCCCCATTTTACACAGTACGCTGGCAAGTGTCCCCATTTTACACATTGCGGCAGACACGTGTCCCCATTTTACACAGTACGACAGGCAAGTGTCCCCATTTTACACATTGCGGCAGACAGGTGACCCCATTTTACACAGTACGCTGGCAAGTGTCCCCATTTTACACATTGCGGCAGACACGTGTCCCCATTTTACACAGTACGACAGGCAAGTGTCCCCATTTTACACATTGCGGCAGACAGGTGACCCCATTTTACACAGTACGCTGGCAAGTGTCCCCATTTTACACATTGCGGCAGACACGTGTCCCCATTTTACACAGTACGACAGGCAAGTGTCCCCATTTTACACATTACGGCAGACAGGTGACCCCATTTTACACATTGCGGCAGACAGGTGTCCCCATTTTACACATTGCGGCAGACACGTGTCCCCATTTTACACAGTACGCTGGCAAGTGTCCCCATTTTACACATTGCGGCAGACAGGTGACCCCATTTTACACAGTACGCTGGCAAGTGTCCCCATTTTACACATTGCGGCAGACACGTGTTCCCATTTTACACAGTACGCTGGCAAGTGTCCCCATTTTACACATTGCGGCAGACACGTGTCCCCATTTTACACAGTACGACAGGCAAGTGTCCCCATTTTACACATTGCGGCAGACAGGTGACCCCATTTTACACAGTACGCTGGCAAGTGTCCCCATTTTACACATTGCGGCAGACACGTGTCCCCATTTTACACAGTACGACAGGCAAGTGTCCCCATTTTACACATTGCGGCAGACAGGTGACCCCATTTTACACATTGCGGCAGACAGGTGTCCCCATTTTACACATTGCGGCAGACACGTGTCCACATTTTACACAGTACGACAGGCAAGTGTCCCCATTTTACACATTGCGGCAGGCACGTGTCCCCATTTTACACAGTACGCTGGCAAGTGTCCCCATTTTACACATTGCGGCAGACATGTGTCCCCATTTTACACAGTACGACAGGCAAGTGTCCCCATTTTACACATTGCGGCAGACAGGTGTCCCCATTTTACACATTGCGGCAGACACGTGTCCCCATTTTACACAGTACGACAGGCAAGTGTCCCCATTTTACACATTGCGGCAGACAGGTGACCCCATTTTACACAGTACGCTGGCAAGTGTCCCCATTTTACACATTGCGGCAGACACGTGTCCCCATTTTACACAGTACGACAGGCAAGTGTCCCCATTTTACACATTGCGGCAGACAGGTGACCCCATTTTACACATTGCGGCAGACAGGTGTCCCCATTTTACACATTGCGGCAGACACGTGTCCCCATTTTACACAGTACGACAGGCAAGTGTCCCCATTTTACACATTGCGGCAGACAGGTGACCCCATTTTACACAGTACGCTGGCAAGTGTCCCCATTTTACACATTGCGGCAGACACGTGTCCCCATTTTACACAGTACGCTGGCAAGTGTCCCCATTTTACACATTGCGGCAGACACGTGTCCCCATTTTACACAGTACGACAGGCAAGTGTCCCCATTTTACACATTGCGGCAGACAGGTGACCCCATTTTACACAGTACGCTGGCAAGTGTCCCCATTTTACACATTGCGGCAGACACGTGTCCCCATTTTACACAGTACGACAGGCAAGTGTCCCCATTTTACACATTGCGGCAGACAGGTGACCCCATTTTACACAGTACGCTGGCAAGTGTCCCCATTTTACACATTGCGGCAGACACGTGTCCCCATTTTACACAGTACGACAGGCAAGTGTCCCCATTTTACACATTGCGGCAGACAGGTGACCCCATTTTACACATTGCGGCAGACAGGTGTCCCCATTTTACACATTGCGGCAGACACGTGTCCCCATTTTACACAGTACGCTGGCAAGTGTCCCCATTTTACACATTGCGGCAGACAGGTGACCCCATTTTACACAGTACGCTGGCAAGTGTCCCCATTTTACATATTGCGGCAGACACGTGTTCCCATTTTACACAGTACGCTGGCAAGTGTCCCCATTTTACACATTGCTGCAGACACGTGTCCCCATTTTACACAGTACGACAGGCAAGTGTCCCCATTTTACACATTGCGGCAGACAGGTGACCCCATTTTACACAGTACGCTGGCAAGTGTCCCCATTTTACACATTGCGGCAGACACGTGTCCCCATTTTACACAGTACGACAGGCAAGTGTCCCCATTTTACACATTGCGGCAGACAGGTGACCCCATTTTACACATTGCGGCAGACAGGTGTCCCCATTTTACACATTGCGGCAGACAGGTGTCCCCATTTTACACATTGCGGCAGACACGTGTCCCCATTTTACACAGTACGCTGGCAAGTGTCCCCATTTTACACATTGCGGCAGACACGTGTCCCCATTTTACACAGTACGACAGGCAAGTGTCCCCATTTTACACATTGCGGCAGACAGGTGACCCCATTTTACACAGTACGCTGGCAAGTGTCCCCATTTTACACATTGCGGCAGACACGTGTCCCCATTTTACACAGTACGACAGGCAAGTGTCCCCATTTTACACATTGCGGCAGACAGGTGACCCCATTTTACACAGTACGCTGGCAAGTGTCCCCATTTTACACATTGCGGCAGACACGTGTCCCCATTTTACACAGTACGACAGGCAAGTGTCCCCATTTTACACATTGCGGCAGACAGGTGACCCCATTTTACACATTGCGGCAGACAGGTGTCCCCATTTTACACATTGCGGCAGACACTAGAGATGAGCGCCTGAAATTTTTCGGGTTTTGTGTTTTGGTTTTGGGTTCGGTTCCGCGGCCGTGTTTTGGGTTCGAACGCGTTTTGGCAAAACCTCACCGAATTATTTTTGTCGGATTCGGGTGTGTTTTGGATTCGGGTGTTTTTTTCAAAAAACCCTAAAAAACAGCTTAAATCATAGAATTTGGGGGTAATTTTGATCCCAAAGTATTATTAACCTCAAAAAACATAATTTACACTCATTTTCAGCCTATTCTGAACACATCACACCTCACAATATTATTTTTAGTCCTAAAATTTGCACCGAGGTCGCTGTGTGAGTAAGATAAGCGACCCTAGTGGCCGACACAAACACCGGGCCCATCTAGGAGTGGCACTGCAGTGTCACGCAGGATGTCCCTTCCAAAAAACCCTCCCCAAACAGCACATGACGCAAAGAAAAAAAGAGGCGCAATGAGGTAGCTGTGTGAGTAAGATTAGCGACCCTAGTGGCCGACACAAACACCGGGCCCATCTAGGAGTGGCACTGCAGTGTCACGCAGGATGGCCCTTCCAAAAAACCCTCCCCAAACAGCACATGACGCAAAGAAAAAAAGAGGCGCAATGAGGTAGCTGACTGTGTGAGTAAGATTAGCGACCCTAGTGGCCGACACAAACACAGGGCACATCTAGGAGTGGCACTGCAGTGTCACGCAGGATGTCCCTTCCAAAAAACCCTCCCCAAACAGCACATGACGCAAAGAAAAAAAGAGGCGCAATGAGGTAGCTGTGTGAGTAAGATTAGCGACCCTAGTGGCCGACACAAACACCGGGCCCATCTAGGAGTGGCACTGCAGTGTCACGCAGGATGTCCCTTCCAAAAAACCCTCCCCAATCAGCACATGATGCAAAGAAAAAGAAAAGAAAAAAGAGGTGCAAGATGGAATTATCCTTGGGCCCTCCCACCCACCCTTATGTTGTATAAACAAAACAGGACATGCACACTTTAACCAACCCATCATTTCAGTGACAGGGTCTGCCACACGACTGTGACTGATATGACGGGTTGGTTTGGACCCCCCCCAAAAAAGAAGCAATTAATCTCTCCTTGCACAAACTGGCTCTACAGAGGCAAGATGTCCACCTCATCTTCACCCTCCGATATATCACCGTGTACATCCCCCTCCTCACAGATTATCAATTCGTCCCCACTGGAATCCACCATCTCAGCTCCCTGTGTACTTTTTGGAGGCAATTGCTGCTGGTCAATGTCTCCGCGGAGGAATTGATTATAATTCATTTTAATGAACATCATCTTCTCCACATTTTCTGGATGTAACCTCGTACGCCGATTGCTGACAAGGTGAGCGGCGGCACTAAACACTCTTTCGGAGTACACACTTGTGGGAGGGCAACTTAGGTAGAATAAAGCCAGTTTGTGCAAGGGCCTCCAAATTGCCTCTTTTTCCTGCCAGTATAAGTACGGACTGTGTGACGTGCCTACTTGGATGCGGTCACTCATATAATCCTCCACCATTCTATCAATGTTGAGAGAATCATATGCAGTGACAGTAGACGACATGTCCGTAATCGTTGTCAGGTCCTTCAGTCCGGACCAGATGTCAGCATCAGCAGTCGCTCCAGACTGCCCTGCATCACCGCCAGCGGGTGGGCTCGGAATTCTGAGCCTTTTCCTCGCACCCCCAGTTGCGGGAGAATGTGAAGGAGGAGATGTTGACAGGTCGCGTTCCGCTTGACTTGACAATTTTGTCACCAGCAGGTCTTTCAACCCCAGCAGACCTGTGTCTGCCGGAAAGAGAGATCCAAGGTAGGCTTTAAATCTAGGATCGAGCACGGTGGCCAAAATGTAGTGCTCTGATTTCAACAGATTGACCACCCGTGAATCCTTGTTAAGCGAATTAAGGGCTGCATCCACAAGTCCCACATGCCTAGCGGAATCGCTCCGTGTTAGCTCCTTCTTCAATGCCTCCAGCTTCTTCTGCAAAAGCCTGATGAGGGGAATGACCTGACTCAGGCTGGCAGTGTCTGAACTGACTTCACGTGTGGCAAGTTCAAAGGGCATCAGAACCTTGCACAACGTTGAAATCATTCTCCACTGCACTTGAGACAGGTGCATTCCATCTCCTATATCGTGCTCAATTGTATAGGCTTGAATGGCCTTTTGCTGCTCCTCCAACCTCTGAAGCATATAGAGGGTTGAATTCCACCTCGTTACCACTTCTTGCTTCAGATGATGGCAGGGCAGGTTCAGTAGTTTTTGGTGGTGCTCCAGTCTTCTGTACGTGGTGCCTGTACGCCGAAAGTGTCCCGCAATTTTTCTGGCCACCGACAGCATCTCTTGCACGCCCCTGTCGTTTTTTAAAAAATTCTGCACCACCAAATTCAAGGTATGTGCAAAACATGGGACGTGCTGGAATTTGCCCATATTTAATGCACACACAATATTGCTGGCGTTGTCCGATGCCACAAATCCACAGGAGAGTCCAATTGGGGTAAGCCATTCCGCGATGATCTTCCTCAGTTGCCGTAAGAGGTTTTCAGCTGTGTGCGTATTCTGGAAAGCGGTGATACAAAGCGTAGCCTGCCTAGGAAAGAGTTGGCGTTTGCGAGATGCTGCTACTGGTGCCGCCGCTGCTGTTCTTGCGGCGGGAGTCCATACATCTACCCAGTGGGCTGTCACAGTCATATAGTCCTGACCCTGCCCTGCTCCACTTGTCCACATGTCCGTGGTTAAGTGGACATTGGGTACAACTGCATTTTTTAGGACACTGGTGAGTCTTTTTCTGACGTCCGTGTACATTCTCGGTATCGCCTGCCTAGAGAAGTGGAACCTAGATGGTATTTGGTAACGGGGGCACACTGCCTCAATAAATTGTCTAGTTCCCTGTGAACTAACGGCGGATACCGGACGCACGTCTAACACCAACATAGTTGTCAAGGACTCAGTTATCCGCTTTGCAGTAGGATGACTGCTGTGATATTTCATCTTCCTCGCAAAGGACTGTTGAACAGTCAATTGCTTACTGGAAGTAGTACAAGTGGGCTTACGACTTCCCCTCTGGGATGACCATCGACTCCCAGCGGCAACAACAGCAGCGCCAGCAGCAGTAGGCGTTACACGCAAGGATGCATCGGAGGAATCCCAGGCAGGAAAGGACTCGTCAGACTTGCCAGTGACATGGCCTGCAGGACTATTGGCATTCCTGGGGAAGGAGGAAATTGACACTGAGGGAGTTGGTGGGGTGGTTTGCGTGAGCTTGGTTACAAGAGGAAGGGATTTACTGGTCAGTGGACTGCTTCCGCTGTCACCCAAAGTTTTTGAACTTGTCACTGACTTATTATGAATGCGCTGCAGGTGACGTATAAGGGAGGATGTTCCGAGGTGGTTAACGTCCTTACCCCTACTTATTACAGCTTGACAAAGGGAACACACGGCTTGACACCTGTTGTCCGCATTTCTGGTGAAATACCTCCACACCGAAGAGCTGATTTTTTTGGTATTTTCACCTGGCATGTCAACGGCCATATTCCTCCCACGGACAACAGGTGTCTCCCCGGGTGCCTGACTTAAACAAACCACCTCACCATCAGAATCCTCCTGGTCAATTTCCTCCCCAGCGCCAGCAACACCCATATCCTCCTCATCCTGGTGTACTTCAACACTGACATCTTCAATCTGACTATCAGGAACTGGACTGCGGGTGCTCCTTCCAGCACTTGCAGGGGGCATGCAAATAGTGGAAGGCGCATGCTCTTCACGTCCAGTGTTGGGAAGGTCAGGCATCGCAAACGACACAATTGGACTCTCCTTGTGGATTTGGGATTTCAAAGAACGCACAGTTCTTTGCGGTGCTTTTGCCAGCTTGAGTCTTTTCAGTTTTCTAGCGAGAGGCTGAGTGCTTCCATCTTCATGTGAAGCTGAACCACTAGCCATGAACATAGGCCAGGGCCTCAGCCGTTCCTTGCCACTCCGTGTGGTAAATGGCATATTGGCAAGTTTACGCTTCTCCTCCGACAATTTTATTTTAGGTTTTGGAGTCCTTTTTTTCTGATATTTGGTGTTTTGGATTTGACATGCTCTGTACTATGACATTGGGCATCGGCCTTGGCAGACGACGTTGCTGGCATTTCATCGTCTCGGCCATGACTAGTGGCAGCAGCTTCAGCACGAGGTGGAAGTGGATCTTGATCTTTCCCTAATTTTGGAACCTCAACTTTTTTGTTCTCCATATTTTATAGGCAGAACTAAAAGGCACCTCAGGTAAACAATGGAGATGGATGGATTGGATAGTTTACTAGTATACAATTATGGACGGACTGCCACGGTTAGGTGGTATAAAAAAACCACGGTTAGGTGGTATATATTATAATAATAATACAATTATGGATGGACGGACTGCCTGCCGACTGCCGACACAGAGGTAGCCACAGCCGTGAACTACCGCACTGTACACTGGTTGATAAAGAGATAGTAGTATACTCGTAACAACTAGTATGACACTATGACGACGGTATAAAGAATGGAAAAAAAACCACGGTTAGGTGGTATATATTATAATAATAATACAATTATGGATGGACGGACTGCCTGCCGACTGCCGACACAGAGGTAGCCACAGCCGTTAACTACCGCACTGTACACTGGTTGATAAAGAGATAGTAGTATACTCGTAACAACTAGTATGACACTATGACGACGGTATAAAGAATGGAAAAAAAACCACGGTTAGGTGGTATATATTATAATAATAATACAATTATGGATGGACGGACTGCCTGCCGACTGCCGACACAGAGGTAGCCACAGCCGTGAACTACCGCACTGTACACTGGTTGATAAAGAGATAGTAGTATACTCGTAACAACTAGTATGACACTATGACGACGGTATAAAGAATGGAAAAAAAACCACGGTTAGGTGGTATATATTATAATAATAATACAATTATGGATGGACGGACTGCCTGCCGACTGCCGACACAGAGGTAGCCACAGCCGTGAACTACCGCACTGTACACTGGTTGATAAAGAGATAGTAGTATACTCGTAACAACTAGTATGACACTATGACGACGGTATAAAGAATGGAAAAAAAACCACGGTTAGGTGGTATATATTATAATAATAATACAATTATGGATGGACGGACTGCCTGCCGACTGCCGACACAGAGGTAGCCACAGCCGTGAACTACCGCACTGTACACTGGTTGATAACGAGATAGTAGTATACTCGTAACAACTAGTATGACACTATGACGACGGTATAAAGAATGGAAAAAAAACCACGGTTAGGTGGTATATATTATAATAATAATACAATTATGGATGGACGGACTGCCTGCCGACTGCCGACACAGAGGTAGCCACAGCCGTGAACTACCGCACTGTACACTGGTTGATAAAGAGATAGTAGTATACTCGTAACAACTAGTATGACACTATGACGACGGTATAAAGAATGAAAAAAAAACCACGGTTAGGTGGTATATATTATAATAATAATACAATTATGGATGGACGGACTGCCTGCCGACTGCCGACACAGAGGTAGCCACAGCCGTGAACTACCGCACTGTACACTGGTTGATAAAGAGATAGTAGTATACTCGTAACAACTAGTATGACACTATGACGACGGTATAAAGAATGGAAAAAAAACCACGGTTAGGTGGTATATATTATAATAATAATACAATTATGGATGGACGGACTGCCTGCCGACTGCCGACACAGAGGTAGCCACAGCCGTGAACTACCGCACTGTACACTGGTTGATAAAGAGATAGTAGTATACTCGTAACAACTAGTATGACACTATGACGACGGTATAAAGAATGGAAAAAAAACCACGGTTAGGTGGTATATATTATAATAATAATACAATTATGGATGGACGGACTGCCTGCCGACTGCCGACACAGAGGTAGCCACAGCCGTGAACTACCGCACTGTACACTGGTTGATAAAGAGATAGTAGTATACTCGTAACAACTAGTATGACACTATGACGACGGTATAAAGAATGGAAAAAAAACCACGGTTAGGTGGTATATATTATAATAATAATACAATTATGGATGGACGGACTGCCTGCCGACACAGAGGTAGCCACAGCCGTGAACTACCGCACTGTACACTGGTTGATAAAGAGATAGTAGTATACTCGTAACAACTAGTATGACACTATGACGACGGTATAAAGAATGGAAAAAAAACCACGGTTAGGTGGTATATATTATAATAATAATACAATTATGGATGGACGGACTGCCTGCCGACTGCCGACACAGAGGTAGCCACAGCCGTGAACTACCGCACTGTACACTGGTTGATAAAGAGATAGTAGTATACTCGTAACAACTAGTATGACACTATGACGACGGTATAAAGAATGGAAAAAAAACCACGGTTAGGTGGTATATATTATAATAATAATACAATTATGGATGGACGGACTGCCTGCCGACTGCCGACACAGAGGTAGCCACAGCCGTGAACTACCGCACTGTACACTGGTTGATAAAGAGATAGTAGTATACTCGTAACAACTAGTATGACACTATGACGACGGTATAAAGAATGGAAAAAAAACCACGGTTAGGTGGTATATATTATAATAATAATACAATTATGGATGGACGGACTGCCTGCCGACTGCCGACACAGAGGTAGCCACAGCCGTGAACTACCGCACTGTACACTGGTTGATAAAGAGATAGTAGTATACTCGTAACAACTAGTATGACACTATGACGGTATAAAGAAAGAAAAAAAAATACCACGGTTAGGTGGTATATATTGTAATACAATTATGGATGGACGGACTGCCTGCCGAGTTCCGACTGCCGACACAGAGGTAGCCACAGCCGTGAACTACCGCACTGTACTGTGTCTGCTGCTAATATAGACTGGTTGATAAAGAGATAGTATACAATACATACAACAATGAATATACTACTATACTGGTGGTCAGGCACTGGTCACCACTAGTCACACTGGCAGTGGCACTCCTGCAGCAAAAGTGTGCACTGTTTAATTTTAAATTAATATAATATTATGTACTCCTGGGGGCTCCTGCTATAACAACCTGCAGTGCTCCCCAGTCTCCCCCACAATTATTATAAGCTTTGCCTTTTATACATTGATGTGCAGCACACTGGGCTGAGCTGAGTGCACACAGACTGAGTCACACTGTGTGACTGGCTGCTGCTGTGTATCGTTTTTTTTCAGGCAGAGAACGGATATAGCAGAGAACGGATATATATTAAAATAAATAAAAGTTAACTAACAACAACTGCACTGGTCACTGTGGTAAACTCTGTCTGACTCTGCACAATCTCTCTCTCTCTTCTAATCTAATTTCTAATGGAGAGGACGCCAGCCACGTCCTCTCCCTATCAATCTCAATGCACGTGTGAAAATGGCGGCGACGCGCGGCTCCTTATATAGAATCCGAGTCTCGCGAGAATCCGACAGCGTCATGATGACGTTCGGGCGCGCTCGGGTTAACCGAGCAAGGCGGGAGGATCCGAGTCTGCTCGGACCCGTGAAAAAAACATGAAGTTCGTGCGGGTTCGGTTTCAGAGAAACCGAACCCGCTCATCTCTAGCAGACACGTGTCCCCATTTTACACAGTACGCTGGCAAGTGTCCCCATTTTACACATTGCGGCAGACAGGTGACCCCATTTTACACAGTACGCTGGCAAGTGTCCCCATTTTACACATTGCGGCAGATACGTGTTCCCATTTTACACAGTACGCTGGCAAGTGTCCCCATTTTACACATTGCGGCAGACACGTGTCCCCATTTTACACAGTACGACAGGCAAGTGTCCCCATTTTACACATTGCGGCAGACAGGTGACCCCATTTTACACAGTACGCTGGCAAGTGTCCCCATTTTACACATTGCGGCAGACACGTGTCCCCATTTTACACAGTACGACAGGCAAGTGTCCCCATTTTACACATTGCGGCAGACAGGTGACCCCATTTTACACATTGCGGCAGACAGGTGTCCCCATTTTACACATTGCGGCAGACACGTGTCCCCATTTTACACAGTACGACAGGCAAGTGTCCCCATTTTACACATTGCGGCAGGCACGTGTCCCCATTTTACACAGTACGCTGGCAAGTGTCCCCATTTTACACATTGCGGCAGACATGTGTCCCCATTTTACACAGTACGACAGGCAAGTGTCCCCATTTTACACATTGCGGCAGACAGGTGTCCCCATTTTACACATTGCGGCAGACACGTGTCCCCATTTTACACAGTACGACAGGCAAGTGTCCCCATTTTACACATTGCGGCAGACAGGTGACCCCATTTTACACAGTACGCTGGCAAGTGTCCCCATTTTACACATTGCGGCAGACACGTGTCCCCATTTTACACAGTACGACAGGCAAGTGTCCCCATTTTACACATTGCGGCAGACAGGTGACCCCATTTTACACATTGCGGCAGACAGGTGTCCCCATTTTACACATTGCGGCAGACACGTGTCCCCATTTTACACAGTACGACAGGCAAGTGTCCCCATTTTACACATTGCGGCAGACAGGTGACCCCATTTTACACAGTACGCTGGCAAGTGTCCCCATTTTACACATTGCGGCAGACACGTGTCCCCATTTTACACAGTACGCTGGCAAGTGTCCCCATTTTACACATTGCGGCAGACACGTGTCCCCATTTTACACAGTACGACAGGCAAGTGTCCCCATTTTACACATTGCGGCAGACAGGTGACCCCATTTTACACAGTACGCTGGCAAGTGTCCCCATTTTACACATTGCGGCAGACACGTGTCCCCATTTTACACAGTACGACAGGCAAGTGTCCCCATTTTACACATTGCGGCAGACAGGTGACCCCATTTTACACATTGCGGCAGACACGTGTCCCCATTTTACACAGTACGACAGGCAAGTGTCCCCATTTTACACATTGCGGCAGACAGGTGACCCCATTTTACACAGTACGCTGGCAAGTGTCCCCATTTTACACATTGCGGCAGACAGGTGACCCCATTTTACACAGTACGCTGGCAAGTGTCCCCATTTTACACATTGCGGCAGACACGTGTCCCCATTTTACACAGTACGACAGGCAAGTGTCCCCATTTTACACATTGCGGCAGACAGGTGACCCCATTTTACACATTGCGGCAGACAGGTGTCCCCATTTTACACATTGCGGCAGACACGTGTCCACATTTTACACAGTACGACAGGCAAGTGTCCCCATTTTACACATTGCGGCAGGCACGTGTCCCCATTTTACACAGTACGCTGGCAAGTGTCCCCATTTTACACATTGCGGCAGACATGTGTCCCCATTTTACACAGTACGACAGGCAAGTGTCCCCATTTTACACATTGCGGCAGACAGGTGTCCCCATTTTACACATTGCGGCAGACACGTGTCCCCATTTTACACAGTACGACAGGCAAGTGTCCCCATTTTACACATTGCGGCAGACAGGTGACCCCATTTTACACAGTACGCTGGCAAGTGTCCCCATTTTACACATTGCGGCAGACACGTGTCCCCATTTTACACAGTACGACAGGCAAGTGTCCCCATTTTACACATTGCGGCAGACAGGTGACCCCATTTTACACATTGCGGCAGACAGGTGTCCCCATTTTACACATTGCGGCAGACACGTGTCCCCATTTTACACAGTACGACAGGCAAGTGTCCCCATTTTACACATTGCGGCAGACAGGTGACCCCATTTTACACAGTACGCTGGCAAGTGTCCCCATTTTACACATTGCGGCAGACACGTGTCCCCATTTTACACAGTACGCTGGCAAGTGTCCCCATTTTACACATTGCGGCAGACACGTGTCCCCATTTTACACAGTACGACAGGCAAGTGTCCCCATTTTACACATTGCGGCAGACAGGTGACCCCATTTTACACAGTACGCTGGCAAGTGTCCCCATTTTACACATTGCGGCAGACACGTGTCCCCATTTTACACAGTACGACAGGCAAGTGTCCCCATTTTACACATTGCGGCAGACAGGTGACCCCATTTTACACAGTACGCTGGCAAGTGTCCCCATTTTACACATTGCGGCAGACACGTGTCCCCATTTTACACAGTACGACAGGCAAGTGTCCCCATTTTACACATTGCGGCAGACAGGTGACCCCATTTTACACATTGCGGCAGACAGGTATCCCCATTTTACACATTGCGGCAGACACGTGTCCCCATTTTACACAGTACGCTGGCAAGTGTCCCCATTTTACACATTGCGGCAGACAGGTGACCCCATTTTACACAGTACGCTGGCAAGTGTCCCCATTTTACACATTGCGGCAGACACGTGTTCCCATTTTACACAGTACGCTGGCAAGTGTCCCCATTTTACACATTGCGGCAGACACGTGTCCCCATTTTACACAGTACGACAGGCAAGTGTCCCCATTTTACACATTGCGGCAGACAGGTGACCCCATTTTACACATTGCGGCAGACAGGTGTCCCCATTTTACACATTGCGGCAGACAGGTGTCCCCATTTTACACATTGCGGCAGACACGTGTCCCCATTTTACACAGTACGCTGGCAAGTGTCCCCATTTTACACATTGCGGCAGACACGTGTCCCCATTTTACACAGTACGACAGGCAAGTGTCCCCATTTTACACATTGCGGCAGACAGGTGACCCCATTTTACACAGTACGCTGGCAAGTGTCCCCATTTTACACATTGCGGCAGACACGTGTCCCCATTTTACACAGTACGACAGGCAAGTGTCCCCATTTTACACATTGCGGCAGACAGGTGACCCCATTTTACACAGTACGCTGGCAAGTGTCCCCATTTTACACATTGCGGCAGACACGTGTCCCCATTTTACACAGTACGACAGGCAAGTGTCCCCATTTTACACATTGCGGCAGACAGGTGACCCCATTTTACACATTGCGGCAGACAGGTGTCCCCATTTTACACATTGCGGCAGACACGTGTCCCCATTTTACACAGTACGCTGGCAAGTGTCCCCATTTTACACATTGCGGCAGACAGGTGACCCCATTTTACACAGTACGCTGGCAAGTGTCCCCATTTTACACATTGCGGCAGACACGTGTTCCCATTTTACACAGTACGCTGGCAAGTGTCCCCATTTTACACATTGCGGCAGACACGTGTCCCCATTTTACACAGTACGACAGGCAAGTGTCCCCATTTTACACATTGCGGCAGACAGGTGACCCCATTTTACACAGTACGCTGGCAAGTGTCCCCATTTTACACATTGCGGCAGACACGTGTCCCCATTTTACACAGTACGACAGGCAAGTGTCCCCATTTTACACATTGCGGCAGACAGGTGACCCCATTTTACACATTGCGGCAGACAGGTGTCCCCATTTTACACATTGCGGCAGACACGTGTCCACATTTTACACAGTACGACAGGCAAGTGTCCCCATTTTACACATTGCGGCAGGCACGTGTCCCCATTTTACACAGTACGCTGGCAAGTGTCCCCATTTTACACATTGCGGCAGACATGTGTCCCCATTTTACACAGTACGACAGGCAAGTGTCCCCATTTTACACATTGCGGCAGACAGGTGTCCCCATTTTACACATTGCGGCAGACACGTGTCCCCATTTTACACAGTACGACAGGCAAGTGTCCCCATTTTACACATTGCGGCAGACAGGTGACCCCATTTTACACAGTACGCTGGCAAGTGTCCCCATTTTACACATTGCGGCAGACACGTGTCCCCATTTTACACAGTACGACAGGCAAGTGTCCCCATTTTACACATTGCGGCAGACAGGTGACCCCATTTTACACATTGCGGCAGACAGGTGTCCCCATTTTACACATTGCGGCAGACACGTGTCCCCATTTTACACAGTACGACAGGCAAGTGTCCCCATTTTACACATTGCGGCAGACAGGTGACCCCATTTTACACAGTACGCTGGCAAGTGTCCCCATTTTACACATTGCGGCAGACACGTGTCCCCATTTTACACAGTACGCTGGCAAGTGTCCCCATTTTACACATTGCGGCAGACACGTGTCCCCATTTTACACAGTACGACAGGCAAGTGTCCCCATTTTACACATTGCGGCAGACAGGTGACCCCATTTTACACAGTACGCTGGCAAGTGTCCCCATTTTACACATTGCGGCAGACACGTGTCCCCATTTTACACAGTACGACAGGCAAGTGTCCCCATTTTACACATTGCGGCAGACAGGTGACCCCATTTTACACAGTACGCTGGCAAGTGTCCCCATTTTACACATTGCGGCAGACACGTGTCCCCATTTTACACAGTACGACAGGCAAGTGTCCCCATTTTACACATTGCGGCAGACAGGTGACCCCATTTTACACATTGCGGCAGACAGGTGTCCCCATTTTACACATTGCGGCAGACACGTGTCCCCATTTTACACAGTACGCTGGCAAGTGTCCCCATTTTACACATTGCGGCAGACAGGTGACCCCATTTTACACAGTACGCTGGCAAGTGTCCCCATTTTACACATTGCGGCAGACACGTGTTCCCATTTTACACAGTACGCTGGCAAGTGTCCCCATTTTACACATTGCGGCAGACACGTGTCCCCATTTTACACAGTACGACAGGCAAGTGTCCCCATTTTACACATTGCGGCAGACAGGTGACCCCATTTTACACAGTACGCTGGCAAGTGTCCCCATTTTACACATTGCGGCAGACACGTGTCCCCATTTTACACAGTACGACAGGCAAGTGTCCCCATTTTACACATTGCGGCAGACAGGTGACCCCATTTTACACATTGCGGCAGACAGGTGTCCCCATTTTACACATTGCGGCAGACAGGTGTCCCCATTTTACACATTGCGGCAGACACGTGTCCCCATTTTACACAGTACGCTGGCAAGTGTCCCCATTTTACACATTGCGGCAGACACGTGTCCCCATTTTACACAGTACGACAGGCAAGTGTCCCCATTTTACACATTGCGGCAGACAGGTGACCCCATTTTACACAGTACGCTGGCAAGTGTCCCCATTTTACACATTGCGGCAGACACGTGTCCCCATTTTACACAGTACGACAGGCAAGTGTCCCCATTTTACACATTGCGGCAGACAGGTGACCCCATTTTACACAGTACGCTGGCAAGTGTCCCCATTTTACACATTGCGGCAGACACGTGTCCCCATTTTACACAGTACGACAGGCAAGTGTCCCCATTTTACACATTGCGGCAGACAGGTGACCCCATTTTACACATTGCGGCAGACAGGTGTCCCCATTTTACACATTGCGGCAGACACGTGTCCCCATTTTACACAGTACGCTGGCAAGTGTCCCCATTTTACACATTGCGGCAGACAGGTGACCCCATTTTACACAGTACGCTGGCAAGTGTCCCCATTTTACACATTGCGGCAGACACGTGTTCCCATTTTACACAGTACGCTGGCAAGTGTCCCCATTTTACACATTGCGGCAGACACGTGTCCCCATTTTACACAGTACGACAGGCAAGTGTCCCCATTTTACACATTGCGGCAGACTGGTGACCCCATTTTACACAGTACGCTGGCAAGTGTCCCCATTTTACACATTGCGGCAGACACGTGTCCCTATTTTACACAGTACGACAGGCAAGTGTCCCCATTTTACACATTGCGGCAGACAGGTGACCCCATTTTACACATTGCGGCAGACAGGTGTCCCCATTTTACACATTGCGGCAGACACGTGTCCCCATTTTACACAGTACGACAGGCAAGTGTCCCCATTTTACACATTGCGGCAGGCACGTGTCCCCATTTTACACAGTACGCTGGCAAGTGTCCCCATTTTACACATTGCGGCAGACACGTGTCCCCATTTTACACAGTACGACAGGCAAGTGTCCCCATTTTACACATTGCGGCAGACAGGTGTCCCCATTTTACACATTGCGGCAGACACGTGTCCCCATTTTACACAGTACGACAGGCAAGTGTCCCCATTTTACACATTGCGGCAGACAGGTGACCCCATTTTACACAGTACGCTGGCAAGTGTCCCCATTTTACACATTGCGGCAGACACGTGTCCCCATTTTACACAGTACGACAGGCAAGTGTCCCCATTTTACACATTGCGGCAGACAGGTGACCCCATTTTACACAGTACGCTGGCAAGTGTCCCCATTTTACACATTGCGGCAGACACGTGTCCCCATTTTACACAGTACGACAGGCAAGTGTCCCCATTTTACACATTGCGGCAGACAGGTGACCCCATTTTACACATTGCGGCAGACAGGTGTCCCCATTTTACACATTGCGGCAGACAGGTGTCCCCATTTTACATATTGCGGCAGACACGTGTCCCCATTTTACACAGTACGCTGGCAAGTGTCCCCATTTTACACATTGCGGCAGACACGTGTCCCCATTTTACACAGTACGACAGGCAAGTGTCCCCATTTTACACATTGCGGCAGACAGGTGACCCCATTTTACACAGTACGCTGGCAAGTGTCCCCATTTTACACATTGCGGCAGACACGTGTCCCCATTTTACACAGTACGACAGGCAAGTGTCCCCATTTTACACATTGCGGCAGACAGGTGACCCCATTTTACACAGTACGCTGGCAAGTGTCCCAATTTTACACATTGCTGCAGACACGTGTCCCCATTTTACACAGTACGACAGGCAAGTGTCCCCATTTTACACATTGCGGCAGACAGGTGACCCCATTTTACACATTGCGGCAGACAGGTGTCCCCATTTTACACATTGCGGCAGACACGTGTCCCCATTTTACACAGTACGCTGGCAAGTGTCCCCATTTTACACATTGCGGCAGACAGGTGACCCCATTTTACACAGTACGCTGGCAAGTGTCCCCATTTTACACATTGCGGCAGACACGTGTTCCCATTTTACACAGTACGCTGCCAAGTGTCCCCATTTTACACATTGCGGCAGACACGTGTCCCCATTTTACACAGTACGACAGGCAAGTGTCCCCATTTTACACATTGCGGCAGACAGGTGACCCCATTTTACACAGTACGCTGGCAAGTGTCCCCATTTTACACATTGCGGCAGACACGTGTCCCCATTTTACACAGTACGACAGGCAAGTGTCCCCATTTTACACATTGCGGCAGACAGGTGACCCCATTTTACACATTGCGGCAGACAGGTGTCCCCATTTTACACATTGCGGCAGACACGTGTCCCCATTTTACACAGTACGACAGGCAAGTGTCCCCATTTTACACATTGCGGCAGGCACGTGTCCCCATTTTACACAGTACGCTGGCAAGTGTCCCCATTTTACACATTGCGGCAGACACGTGTCCCCATTTTACACAGTACGACAGGCAAGTGTCCCCATTTTACACATTGCGGCAGACAGGTGTCCCCATTTTACACATTGCGGCAGACACGTGTCCCCATTTTACACAGTACGACAGGTAAGTGTCCCCATTTTACACATTGCGGCAGGCACGTGTCCCCATTTTACACAGTACGCTGGCAAGTGTCCCCATTTTACACATTGCGGCAGACAGGTGACCCCATTTTACACAGTACGCTGGCAAGTGTCCCCATTTTACACATTGCGGCAGACACGTGTCCCCATTTTACACAGTACGCTGGCAAGTGTCCCCATTTTACACATTGCGGCAGACACGTGTCCCCATTTTACACAGTACGACAGGCAAGTGTCCCCATTTTACACATTGCGGCAGACAGGTGACCCCATTTTACACAGTACGCTGGCAAGTGTCCCCATTTTACACATTGCGGCAGACACGTGTCCCCATTTTACACAGTACGACAGGCAAGTGTCCCCATTTTACACATTGCGGCAGACAGGTGACCCCATTTTACACAGTACGCTGGCAAGTGTCCCCATTTTACACATTGCGGCAGACACGTGTCCCCATTTTACACAGTACGACAGGCAAGTGTCCCCATTTTACACATTGCGGCAGACAGGTGACCCCATTTTACACATTGCGGCAGACAGGTGTCCCCATTTTACACATTGCGGCAGACACGTGTCCCCATTTTACACAGTACGCTGGCAAGTGTCCCCATTTTACACATTGCGGCAGACAGGTGACCCCATTTTACACAGTACGCTGGCAAGTGTCCCCATTTTACACATTGCGGCAGACACGTGTTCCCATTTTACACAGTACGCTGGCAAGTGTCCCCATTTTACACATTGCGGCAGACACGTGTCCCCATTTTACACAGTACGACAGGCAAGTGTCCCCATTTTACACATTGCGGCAGACAGGTGACCCCATTTTACACAGTACGCTGGCAAGTGTCCCCATTTTACACATTGCGGCAGACACGTGTCCCCATTTTACACAGTACGACAGGCAAGTGTCCCCATTTTACACATTGCGGCAGACAGGTGACCCCATTTTACACATTGCGGCAGACAGGTGTCCCCATTTTACACATTGCGGCAGACAGGTGTCCCCATTTTACACATTGCGGCAGACACGTGTCCCCATTTTACACAGTACGCTGGCAAGTGTCCCCATTTTACACATTGCGGCAGACACGTGTCCCCATTTTACACAGTACGACAGGCAAGTGTCCCCATTTTACACATTGCGGCAGACAGGTGTCCCCATTTTACACAGTACGCTGGCAAGTGTCCCCATTTTACACATTGCGGCAGACACGTGTCCCCATTTTACACAGTACGACAGGCAAGTGTCCCCATTTTACACATTGCGGCAGACAGGTGACCCCATTTTACACAGTACGCTGGCAAGTGTCCCCATTTTACACATTGCGGCAGACACGTGTCCCCATTTTACACAGTACGACAGGCAAGTGTCCCCATTTTACACATTGCGGCAGACAGGTGACCCCATTTTACACATTGCGGCAGACAGGTGTCCCCATTTTACACATTGCGGCAGACACGTGTCCCCATTTTACACAGTACGCTGGCAAGTGTCCCCATTTTACACATTGCGGCAGACAGGTGACCCCATTTTACACAGTACGCTGGCAAGTGTCCCCATTTTACACATTGCGGCAGACACGTGTTCCCATTTTACACAGTACGCTGGCAAGTGTCCCCATTTTACACATTGCGGCAGACACGTGTCCCCATTTTACACAGTACGACAGGCAAGTGTCCCCATTTTACACATTGCGGCAGACAGGTGACCCCATTTTACACAGTACGCTGGCAAGTGTCCCCATTTTACACATTGCGGCAGACACGTGTCCCCATTTTACACAGTACGACAGGCAAGTGTCCCCATTTTACACATTGCGGCAGACAGGTGACCCCATTTTACACATTGCGGCAGACAGGTGTCCCCATTTTACACATTGCGGCAGACACGTGTCCACATTTTACACAGTACGACAGGCAAGTGTCCCCATTTTACACATTGCGGCAGGCACGTGTCCCCATTTTACACAGTACGCTGGCAAGTGTCCCCATTTTACACATTGCGGCAGACATGTGTCCCCATTTTACACAGTACGACAGGCAAGTGTCCCCATTTTACACATTGCGGCAGACAGGTGTCCCCATTTTACACATTGCGGCAGACACGTGTCCCCATTTTACACAGTACGACAGGCAAGTGTCCCCATTTTACACATTGCGGCAGACAGGTGACCCCATTTTACACAGTACGCTGGCAAGTGTCCCCATTTTACACATTGCGGCAGACACGTGTCCCCATTTTACACAGTACGACAGGCAAGTGTCCCCATTTTACACATTGCGGCAGACAGGTGACCCCATTTTACACATTGCGGCAGACAGGTGTCCCCATTTTACACATTGCGGCAGACACGTGTCCCCATTTTACACAGTACGACAGGCAAGTGTCCCCATTTTACACATTGCGGCAGACAGGTGACCCCATTTTACACAGTACGCTGGCAAGTGTCCCCATTTTACACATTGCGGCAGACACGTGTCCCCATTTTACACAGTACGCTGGCAAGTGTCCCCATTTTACACATTGCGGCAGACACGTGTCCCCATTTTACACAGTACGACAGGCAAGTGTCCCCATTTTACACATTGCGGCAGACAGGTGACCCCATTTTACACAGTACGCTGGCAAGTGTCCCCATTTTACACATTGCGGCAGACACGTGTCCCCATTTTACACAGTACGACAGGCAAGTGTCCCCATTTTACACATTGCGGCAGACAGGTGACCCCATTTTACACAGTACGCTGGCAAGTGTCCCCATTTTACACATTGCGGCAGACACGTGTCCCCATTTTACACAGTACGACAGGCAAGTGTCCCCATTTTACACATTGCGGCAGACAGGTGACCCCATTTTACACATTGCGGCAGACAGGTGTCCCCATTTTACACATTGCGGCAGACACGTGTCCCCATTTTACACAGTACGCTGGCAAGTGTCCCCATTTTACACATTGCGGCAGACAGGTGACCCCATTTTACACAGTACGCTGGCAAGTGTCCCCATTTTACACATTGCGGCAGACACGTGTTCCCATTTTACACAGTACGCTGGCAAGTGTCCCCATTTTACACATTGCGGCAGACATGTGTCCCCATTTTACACAGTACGACAGGCAAGTGTCCCCATTTTACACATTGCGGCAGACAGGTGACCCCATTTTACACAGTACGCTGGCAAGTGTCCCCATTTTACACATTGCGGCAGACACGTGTCCCCATTTTACACAGTACGACAGGCAAGTGTCCCCATTTTACACATTGCGGCAGACAGGTGTCCCCATTTTACACATTGCGGCAGACAGGTGTCCCCATTTTACACATTGCGGCAGACACGTGTCCCCATTTTACACAGTACGCTGGCAAGTGTCCCCATTTTACACATTGCGGCAGACACGTGTCCCCATTTTACACAGTACGACAGGCAAGTGTCCCCATTTTACACATTGCGGCAGACAGGTGACCCCATTTTACACAGTACGCTGGCAAGTGTCCCCATTTTACACATTGCGGCAGACACGTGTCCCCATTTTACACAGTACGACAGGCAAGTGTCCCCATTTTACACATTGCGGCAGACAGGTGACCCCATTTTACACAGTACGCTGGCAAGTGTCCCCATTTTACACATTGCGGCAGACACGTGTCCCCATTTTACACAGTACGACAGGCAAGTGTCCCCATTTTACACATTGCGGCAGACAGGTGACCCCATTTTACACATTGCGGCAGACAGGTGTCCCCATTTTACACATTGCGGCAGACACGTGTCCCCATTTTACACAGTACGCTGGCAAGTGTCCCCATTTTACACATTGCGGCAGACAGGTGACCCCATTTTACACAGTACGCTGGCAAGTGTCCCCATTTTACACATTGCGGCAGACACGTGTTCCCATTTTACACAGTACGCTGGCAAGTGTCCCCATTTTACACATTGCGGCAGACACGTGTCCCCATTTTACACAGTACGACAGGCAAGTGTCCCCATTTTACACATTGCGGCAGACAGGTGACCCCATTTTACACAGTACGCTGGCAAGTGTCCCCATTTTACACATTGCGGCAGACACGTGTCCCTATTTTACACAGTACGACAGGCAAGTGTCCCCATTTTACACATTGCGGCAGACAGGTGACCCCATTTTACACATTGCGGCAGACAGGTGTCCCCATTTTACACATTGCGGCAGACACGTGTCCCCATTTTACACAGTACGACAGGCAAGTGTCCCCATTTTACACATTGCGGCAGGCACGTGTCCCCATTTTACACAGTACGCTGGCAAGTGTCCCCATTTTACACATTGCGGCAGACACGTGTCCCCATTTTACACAGTACGACAGGCAAGTGTCCCCATTTTACACATTGCGGCAGACAGGTGTCCCCATTTTACACATTGCGGCAGACACGTGTCCCCATTTTACACAGTACGACAGGCAAGTGTCCCCATTTTACACATTGCGGCAGACAGGTGACCCCATTTTACACAGTACGCTGGCAAGTGTCCCCATTTTACACATTGCGGCAGACACGTGTCCCCATTTTACACAGTACGACAGGCAAGTGTCCCCATTTTACACATTGCGGCAGACAGGTGACCCCATTTTACACAGTACGCTGGCAAGTGTCCCCATTTTACACATTGCGGCAGACACGTGTCCCCATTTTACACAGTACGACAGGCAAGTGTCCCCATTTTACACATTGCGGCAGACAGGTGACCCCATTTTACACATTGCGGCAGACAGGTGTCCCCATTTTACACATTGCGGCAGACAGGTGTCCCCATTTTACACATTGCGGCAGACACGTGTCCCCATTTTACACAGTACGCTGGCAAGTGTCCCCATTTTACACATTGCGGCAGACACGTGTCCCCATTTTACACAGTACGACAGGCAAGTGTCCCCATTTTACACATTGCGGCAGACAGGTGACCACATTTTACACAGTACGCTGGCAAGTGTCCCCATTTTACACATTGCGGCAGACACGTGTCCCCATTTTACACAGTACGACAGGCAAGTGTCCCCATTTTACACATTGCGGCAGACAGGTGACCCCATTTTACACAGTACGCTGGCAAGTGTCCCCATTTTACACATTGCGGCAGACACGTGTCCCCATTTTACACAGTACGACAGGCAAGTGTCCCCATTTTACACATTGCGGCAGACAGGTGACCCCATTTTACACATTGCGGCAGACAGGTGTCCCCATTTTACACATTGCGGCAGACACGTGTCCCCATTTTACACAGTACGCTGGCAAGTGTCCCCATTTTACACATTGCGGCAGACAGGTGACCCCATTTTACACAGTACGCTGGCAAGTGTCCCCATTTTACACATTGCGGCAGACACGTGTTCCCATTTTACACAGTACGCTGGCAAGTGTCCCCATTTTACACATTGCGGCAGACACGTGTCCCCATTTTACACAGTACGACAGGCAAGTGTCCCCATTTTACACATTGCGGCAGACAGGTGACCCCATTTTACACAGTACGCTGGCAAGTGTCCCCATTTTACACATTGCGGCAGACACGTGTCCCCATTTTACACAGTACGACAGGCAAGTGTCCCCATTTTACACATTGCGGCAGACAGGTGACCCCATTTTACACATTGCGGCAGACAGGTGTCCCCATTTTACACATTGCGGCAGACACGTGTCCCCATTTTACACAGTACGACAGGCAAGTGTCCCCATTTTACACATTGCGGCAGGCACGTGTCCCCATTTTACACAGTACGCTGGCAAGTGTCCCCATTTTACACATTGCGGCAGACACGTGTCCCCATTTTACACAGTACGACAGGCAAGTGTCCCCATTTTACACATTGCGGCAGACAGGTGTCCCCATTTTACACATTGCGGCAGACACGTGTCCCCATTTTACACAGTACGACAGGCAAGTGTCCCCATTTTACACATTGCGGCAGACAGGTGACCCCATTTTACACAGTACGCTGGCAAGTGTCCCCATTTTACACATTGCGGCAGACACGTGTCCCCATTTTACACAGTACGACAGGCAAGTGTCCCCATTTTACACATTGCGGCAGACAGGTGACCCCATTTTACACAGTACGCTGGCAAGTGTCCCCATTTTACACATTGCGGCAGACACGTGTCCCCATTTTACACAGTACGACAGGCAAGTGTCCCCATTTTACACATTGCGGCAGACAGGTGACCCCATTTTACACATTGCGGCAGACAGGTGTCCCCATTTTACACATTGCGGCAGACACGTGTCCCCATTTTACACAGTACGCTGGCAAGTGTCCCCATTTTACACATTGCGGCAGACAGGTGACCCCATTTTACACAGTACGCTGGCAAGTGTCCCCATTTTACACATTGCGGCAGACACGTGTTCCCATTTTACACAGTACGCTGGCAAGTGTCCCCATTTTACACATTGCGGCAGACACGTGTCCCCATTTTACACAGTACGACAGGCAAGTGTCCCCATTTTACACATTGCGGCAGACAGGTGACCCCATTTTACACAGTACGCTGGCAAGTGTCCCCATTTTACACATTGCGGCAGACACGTGTCCCCATTTTACACAGTACGACAGGCAAGTGTCCCCATTTTACACATTGCGGCAGACAGGTGACCCCATTTTACACATTGCGGCAGACAGGTGTCCCCATTTTACACATTGCGGCAGACACGTGTCCCCATTTTACACAGTACGACAGGCAAGTGTCCCCATTTTACACATTGCGGCATGCACGTGTCCCCATTTTACACAGTACGCTGGCAAGTGTCCCCATTTTACACATTGCGGCAGACACGTGTCCCCATTTTACACAGTACGACAGGCAAGTGTCCCCATTTTACACATTGCGGCAGACAGGTGTCCCCATTTTACACATTGCGGCAGACACGTGTCCCCATTTTACACAGTACGACAGGTAAGTGTCCCCATTTTACACATTGCGGCAGGCACGTGTCCCCATTTTACACAGTACGCTGGCAAGTGTCCCCATTTTACACATTGCGGCAGACACGTGTCCCCATTTTACACAGTACGACAGGCAAGTGTCCCCATTTTACACATTGCGGCAGACAGGTGACCCCATTTTACACATTGCGGCAGACAGGTGTCCCCATTTTACACATTGCGGCAGGAAAAAGTGTCCCCATTTTACACATTGCGGTAGGCACGTGTCCCCATTTTACACAGTACGACAGGCAAGTGTCCCCATTTTACACATTGCGGCAGGAAAAAGTGTCCCCATTTTACACATTGCGGCAGGAAAAAGTGTCCCCATTTTACACATTGCGGCAGGAAAAAGTGTCCCCATTTTACACATTGCGGAAGACAGGTCCCCATTTTACACATTCCGGCAGGTGGTGGGGAGAGGGAGGGAGGGAGGGAGAGAGAGAGAGAGAGAGAGAGGGAGGGAGAGGGGCTGACTTACATTTGAAGCGGTTCTCGCCGCTCTTCAGCCGCCTCTCCCTCCTCGTCTGCGCGGCTCCCCCTTCTCCCTCCTCCCGAGTGCCCAGCTCAGGGGGGCGGGGTTTCGTGGAATGACGCGTTTGCGTCGTGACGTCACGACGCAATCGCGTCATTCCGCGAAACCCCGCCCCCCCGAGCTGGGCACTCGGGAGGACGGAGAAGGGGGTTTCAATTTTCAAAGTACAAAGAAGTGCCGCGGCGCTGCACTGGCGCATAGGGAGAGGGTGTTAGGGGGTCTCGGCGCCCCCTCCAATCCGGCGCCCAGGTCGCCTGCCCCCCTAGCCCCCCCCTAGTTTCGGCCCTGGGTTTGTGCACAGCATAAGGTTCCCCGTTCCTTGCCCATCGGGCAACTTATGCCCTTAAATGTTCCTCTCAGGCCGTGGTCTCATATTTCCATGGATTTTGTGGTTGACCTTCCCCTTTCAGCCGGATTCCGAGTCATATGGGTGGTAGTGGACCGTTTTAGTAAAATGGCTCATTTTATTGCTCTTCCCCGATTGCCTTCTGCCCAAGGGTTGGCAGTTTTGTTTCTCCGCCATGTATTCAGGCTTCATGGGTTGCCTACTGATATTGTTTCTGATCGGGGTCCACAATTCATCGCACAATTCTGGAAATGTTTTTGTGCCTCATTGAAGATGAAATTGTCGTTAACATCCGGTTACCACCCACAATCCAACGGGCAAACCGAACGAGTTAACCAATCATTGAAACAATATTTGCGCTTGTATTCAGCCAAACTCCAGAATGATTGGTCCGAGTTTCTTCCGTTGGCTGAATTTGCTTACAATAATTCTTGTCATTCCTCCACTAAAGAGTCTCCATTCTTTTCAGTTTTTGGTTTTCACCCCAGAGCTAATTCTTTTTTTTCATCATTCCTCAGTCTCCTCGCTAACCTTAACCTCCCATCTCAGAGCCATTTGGAAAAAGGTGCCCCTTGCTCTCAGAAAAGCGGCCTTTCGAGAGAAGAAATTTTCTGACAGGCTCCGACGTCCTTGCACTTTTAAGGTGGGAGATAGGGTGTGGTTGTCGACTCGCAACATCAGGCTTCAACAATCCTCGGCTAGACTGGGACCCAAATTTATTGGGCCATTTCTTATTATTAAAAGAGTCAACCCAGTTGCCTTTCGGTTACGTTTACCAAGATTTCTCAGGATTGGAAATACGTTTCATTGTTCCCTGTTGAAACAATACGTTTCTTCCAGTAGATTTCCTCGGAAGATCTCTCAGGGTAGATCTCCAGTGGATGTACAGGGACAACAGGAGTTCTTGGTAGAGAAGGTTCTCGATTCCAAATTGTCCCGGGGTCGGCTGTATTTTCTAGTTCACTGGAAAGGCTATGGTCCGAAGGAAAGGTCTTGGGTCCTGGATAAGGATCTTCATGCCCCGAGGCTCAAGAGGGCATTTTTTCGGGAATTTCCTCAGAAACCTGGCTTTAGGGGTTCCTTGACCCCTCCTCAAGGGGGGGGTACTGTTAGGCGCCGGGGTCCGCTTGTCTGCGCGGCCCGGCGCCTAGCAACTAGAGACGCCGTGCGCGTACAGCCGCCGGCTCCCTAGCAACGCTAGACGCCGAGCGCGCTGAGCCGCACGGACCCTAGCAACGGGGACGCCACTAGTGGACCGCGTTCCCCGTTGCTAGGCTTTAGGAAATTAAGATATTCACCTGCTCTCTGGCCGTGCAGCAAGGCAGCTGCACGGCATTTATTCTAATCAGCCTTTAGCAGCTGATTGGAGGACTCCTTGTTAAATACACTCCCAGGGCTTCTCACAGACGCCGGTAATAGCTTCCTGCATGCTGCCTCTGTTTGCTGAGAGTCTGTTTCCAGTCCTGCTGTATCCGGTCATTCCAGTCCTCAGAAGTCC
Organism: Pseudophryne corroboree; assembly: GCF_028390025.1. Classification (NCBI taxonomy): domain Eukaryota; kingdom Metazoa; phylum Chordata; class Amphibia; order Anura; family Myobatrachidae; genus Pseudophryne; species Pseudophryne corroboree. Next base: position 119,977,606 of record NC_086450.1, read on the forward strand.
GGTATTCGGGAGTTGTCATCTCATCCCAAGAGGTCGTTTGGTTCCCTGGAGTCCTGACTGATCACCGTTTTATATCCAGTGGTGTTCGTGAGTTGCGGCTCTGCCGTGTGTTGCGGCTCAGCCGCTTTACCTTTTATATTTTGTGTTTGGAGCATTTGCGGAGGGTTCCGCTTCCACAAGTCCTTGGACAAGTGGATATTTTGGTTGTCCTTTTCCCTGGCGGTTTCTCCGCACATATTATAGTTTTGAGTTTGCTTAGCCCCTGGCCTGGTTGTTTAGTTAGAGGGCCTCTTGTTATCACCCTGTCTCGGGTTTCCCTTTGCCTCTCATTAAGACCGGGGGGCATCGAAGTTGGGCAGACATAATCCGCCCTTCAAACGCGGCTGCCAAGGGCTCAAGAAACCATAGTCTCGCAGGGGATTTCTGACAACACGGGTGAGACAACAGAGTTAGGGCGCCAGGGGCTATTTTCCTGTCCTGCTCCCTTCCCCAGCATTCCGTTCCAGTGCTCCGGTCCTTGCCATAAGATCTCCTCTGACCAGAGTGCTGGAATCATAACAATGTATAGTTTGGAGGAGAGAAGGGAAAGGGGGGACATGATAGAAACTTTCAAATATATCAAGGGTCTTAACAAAGTTCAGGAGGGAAACATTCTTCAAAGGAAGAGAAGTATTAGAACTCGAAGACATACACTGAGACTGGAGGTGGGGAAGTTCAGGGGAAATTTAAGGAAAATTACTTCACAGGACGGGTAGTGGATAAGTGGAATAGCCTCCCATCAGAGGTGGTAGAGGCTAAGACTGTAGAGCAATTTAAACATGCTTGGGATAGGCATATGAATATCCTTACAAAGAATTAAGGTTCAAAAAGGGTTGAGATTGCCTAAAGGATTAAAAAAAAGGGGCAGACTAGATGGGCCAAGTGGTTCTTATCTGCCGTCAAATTCTATGTTTCTATGTTAAGTTGCTTGAGGGTGGTGGCATGGGCTGCTTCATGGTGCATGATGGAAGTCCAGTGAGTTTGGTCAATCGACCTACTTGCACACGTGTCAGTGGACCATACACAATGCATTTGGATAGGCAAAGCTAGCTTGGCTCAACACTTTGCATTTCTGAGGTGATGTGCATACCAAAAATCATTAATTGGTCCAGGGGCTTCTGAAGAACCTGCTGTGCGTGATCCAGTGACATGTGGTGGGGTGAGGCAGAGCCTTTCCTGTCATACTAACATTTGTGCCAATGTTTTGACTGTATAAAGTATATGAAAAATACAAAGAATATGTTTGAAATATCTTCTTTGCATTATCCTAATAATTTTTATAGCAAAAATTCTGGAGTAAAAAGTCTATGGCAGGTGAGGCCTATATTTCCCACACATCTCAGATCAAAACTCTCCAAATTTCCAGAAGTTTATACTGCTGCACATGTGTATAATGCCGAGATGTACCCTTTGGCTTATATGTTGCGTGTAAGTCTGCCTCTGGTGCTAGCCAGTGCATCCTGAGCCATTTAGCTTACCGCATGTCCCTAGCGTGATCCAAAAACTGTTTTGCACATGACAGTCTGGTACTGTAAGGTTGCTGATAATTCTTTGACTGCCTCTTCCCCTTGCTCGCTTGTTGAGGGGGCGGCGTCTCCAGCACAGTCTTTTCCAGTTCTGTGTGCTCACTGGTAGGAGGGTCATGAGCCACGTCGGGCGAGACAAACTGAAATAAAAAAAAGTAGTTAGGTCCAAATAGAAAACGTAACATTTTCAATTCAAGTTCCCAGGACGACTGTACAAGCAAAAGCAGCGAAAACAGTATAGAAGTGTGCCACTTGAAAAGTTGGCAATAAAAGTCACCATTGGCACACTTCTCCACTATTGTCACTGCTTCTTGCATCTAACCATGTGTGAAGAAAACAAAAACAAAAAAAAACAGAGCATGTCTGGACTGTGTGGGTACTTACCAGATCCTGACTGCCTGATGACTTGTCTGCGACGGCCTCAGGTGAATCAGGCAGCAGTGAGCACTTGATACAGGGTGAAGAGGAGCAGGTCATAATACCATAGCATTGGTTTGTAGACTTCATCCACCCTGACTCCTGATCATTGAGACTCCATGCATTTTTTGTTTTCTTTTAAAAAGACAGTCTGCAGAGTTTGGATCTTCTTCTTGACGCATGGGATGTCGGCATCTGAGTTCAATGCTTTGCTGTAGTCGACAAGTTGTTGGAGCGCCGGACCCTTCTTTTACCTGTTCGAGTAATCTTTGGATTTGACTCTCCAGAGGCACTCCTTGGCCTGGTACAAGTCAATGAAACCAGTCCAGAATTCCTTGTGGTGTTCCATAATTCTGAAAAACAAATAATGAAAAAAAAAAAAACATAAATACATACGTTCGAACCATAAAACAATGACATATCATCATATATACCTTTTAAAATAATTTTTTGGAAAAAATGTCTAGTGACCGGGCCGGGCAACACTATGCGATATTGCTTCTGGAGCATATTGCATAGTGTGTACGCACCTATAATGGCTGTTAAATTATATTTTTTAATTTTTAAAATAAACATTTTAGCCTTGTCCTCAATAAACTCAATAAAAGTGTGGGGTGAGGGGGACATATTTATATTTTGAAGGGAAAAATTTAATGCGCATTCTAACCTACAGATACAATAACGGTAGCAATGCGGCACATGATTGAAAACTACTCATTCCACACATGTCCACAGTAAATTTATATAATTTCAATTTAAGCAACAGAATTGTGTCTTTTTAGGATCTAACAGTCAAAATAGGTCTTTTTAAGTTGTGTAGAAATTAGGTATGTTATTCCATGGTACAAAAAACATAAACAGAAACTGAAATTTTGAGTGTAATTGGAAAGGAGTAGAACAGGTTAGTACCTAAGAATGTTAGGCTTATTTATCATGTGGTCTGTCCCAGCTTTAGAAATGAGTGTTCTTTTCTTAGTGATCAAATAAACCAATATTAAAAACAAATATTACATACCGTAGTTAATCCACATATATTAAGCATTAGAAATTACAGCAACCCCCATAGTGTTGTCCAGCTCTACAACATGTAATAAATTGGGGAATCAATTCATGCAGTCATAATTCATTTGCCTTCATCTTTCGGACCAGATTTATTATCACATTAAGATATATTTTTATGCATTCCTTAATGCACCATTGGATTGACATTTGTGCATTACATTGTGTTATGTTCCTAGATATGTCAAAAGGGAATTATTAATCTGCCTTTCTGTTCTCATTACATGGAAGATCAGTCAGAGTCATTGCAGATCTTATGAGATACCCTCAAAGTAAAGCTCTCAAGGAAATCCATACTAGAAATGCGACAGTTTGCATTATATACTATTAAACTGTAAGATATAGCAATAAATCTCTGCATCCAGCTGAGTACATTTAGTTTCTGTATTTTTGTTAAATAAGGAAAAATTAAAATTTCAGCAGCAGTTTCTTCTGTCTCCGGAAACTCAATTAAAGAAGAATAAATTTTTTCAGATCTCACTGCTCAAGTTGTACTAACGTTCTATACACAGGGATGGGATGGGGATGGAAAACTAGCATGAGAAATTAATGGAGGCAGCCCAAAAGGGGGGTGGGGTGTGTTGTGGGTGTAGGGTCTGCTGAGGAGAGCGCGATTTGTCCTCATAGGGTCTGATTATGAGTTGAACGCAGTTGCGGCCTTCCTATGTAGCAGTTCCATCTGTAACTTCATGCTAATGACGCTACAATGCACTTCCCTGTTGTTCATCCATGTATCCAAATTTGCAAGGACTGAGATGCCCATTTTCAGTGTCTACAGATGCTGCAATCTTACTTTGTGCATCTTTAGCCGCCACCATCGGTCGCACCATTGAAATGTTCACCATCCCTATGCTAAAGCAATTCAATGTCTCTATATGCAACCACTTTCAGCAATACGACCACACTACGTTACATCTGCGTATGATTAGCCAACCCCCTGTAACCAAACAGGAATGCCCAAAACATTTCTAATACACTTCTTGGTGCATGTCTGACTCTGTACGAACACCATCTCCTGCAGCCACACAGGAATGCTCAACACATTTCTAATGCACTTCTTAGTGCATGTGTTTGACTCTGTACTGCAGCGCTGTAACGAACACCATCTCGGTGCATGCATGAGCGGTGCAACTCAGACACATGCGCAGATGAAAAACATTGCACAAGAAAAAAAATAAAACACATTGGCCCCCACAGGAGAAAACACACATATTGGCCTCCACAGAAAACAATAAAACAAATTGTCCCCCCCCAGAGGAAAAAAAAGAAAAGTGTAATATAGCTTTTAGTGTTACAATTTATTTCAAATTTCCACCACTGTTTGAAAGTTCCAGTAACACTATAATCCTTGGCTGTAACATCTATGTATTTATTTATTTATTTATTTATTTATTCATTCATTCATTCACATTTACATAGCGCTAGCATATTCCATTGCACTTTCTTTCAAAGTCGGTCAGGGGTGGATTGGTAAATGAAAGAGCCCTGGAAATGTGTAGAAGTGGGCTCACATGGGCAGCACCAGAGGTACTGTATACCGTGTAACCATGGCGGCAGTACCACCCTTCACATGTCAACAAACAAAACAGTAAAATAATATCGGGGGAAAATCGCAAAAAACATAAGTTTTTCGTACCTAATGTTTTACTGCGCCTAATAGGATATCCCCCATAGTTTTATATACAGTAATTGCCATAAATGTGCCCAGAAGCACATCTCACATGGCTACAACCAGACCTCATACTTCATTGAATCTCCAACATAGATTCCAAAGGATAATGTTTGTAAATACTGCACTACATCTATAGTTCACAAGTGCTACTAATATACAATTTTTGATGGTTTTTTGGTGTAGTTTTCTCCGTACAGTGACCGAGAACCCCAATTAGTGCACCGTGTCCCCTCGCATGGCTCGCTTAGCTCGCCATGCTTCGGGCGAGGTTACCGTTCCCAATCATCGTCCACGTGGATCATTAAGCATAAAAAAGTTCAAAAAACGAAACAAAATGTGAAAAACTCTATGTCGACCTTTTGACCTGTCGACCTTGAACATGTCAGCCTAAAGACCCTATTGACCTAGAAACCCTGTCGACCTACTTACTGTCAACTGATAGTGGTCGACCTAAACATTGTCGACCTACTTACTGTTGACCTAAAGACCGGATCCTGCTTATTACACAGCAGTAAGATTTAGAAGTCTGTTTATGAGGTTGAGAGAAGCCCTTTTCCCAGAGAAAGAGATCTGACCGCTTCTCTCAGTTTAACAAAAGGATTATGGGAGGAATGATGGCGCGATTGTGTCATTGTGGCTCTGCCCCCACTATATAGTGCTTCAACTATTAAGTCACAATGATGCAGTCAACAAAAATCAATGCAAATTAGCCACCCAGACTGCTCGTTTTCTTCTGGAAGTGGGCTTTTCCGGGTGGCTGCAGGCAGCCTCCAGAAGACTTGGGGGCTATTTACTAAGCCTTGGATGGAGATAAAGTACCAGCCAATCTGCTCCTAACTGCCGTGTTACAGGCTGTGGGGCAGAAGTATTAAACCTGGAGAAGTGATAAAGAAGTGATAAGTGGAATGTGATAACGCACCAGCCAATCATTACTGGTTTGAATAATGACAGGAGCTGACTGGCTGGTGCGTTATCACCTTCCACTTATCACTTCTTTATTTACATCCACTTTATTTCATCCAGGTCTGAGTAAATAGACCCCTTGATTACTCTTCCAGGTGTCTGAGAGAGCCAACCAAATTAGTCAGCCTACCTGACATTCCAGGAGAGTATGCAAGTACAGTATGCTTTACAAAGGAAACATTTGATATTTTCTTCAATGATAACCTATATTGTGCCACTTAACACCATCACCCTAGACATTATTGGAGATAGCAGCCTGTCGGTTTAACCACTTGCCTGGCATGGTCGAATCAGATGCGACCTCACCAGCAAGCGCTTTATCTGACTTGCGACCAGTCAGATAGACAGTGTTAGCAGCTGCAGGGAAGAGAAACCTCTCTCTGCTGCTGCTCTCAGAGGGACCAGAAGGTCCCTCTGCCTCCCCACACCCTCCCCCAGTGTTTGTCGTGTTGTCGATCACTGCTGATCAGTCAGCATAGCAGTACCCCCCACCCAGCGTCTGCAGACAATAGCAGACGCTGGGGAATTGTATATCAAACACCCAAGCTACCCCTGTGTACCTGGCGGCCCTGCAGTCTATTAAACTGAAAGTTGCAATGTTTCCTATGTTCCCGATGGTGCCAACCAATGTTCCAATGTATTGGGGGGGACAATTTTTTCTACAAAGAGGAAAATATATATATATTTATTTTTTTAAACTAAAATCAGTTTGGATAACGTTAAATACATGTTATTCACCTAATTCGCTCATAAAACAAACAACAATTTCTGAGCGGTTTTTAAGTGGTTAAATCATAGACCTCTAGGTAATCTCAGGATGGAGTGAGCTACTGTATTCCTGACAATGGCAACCAGTAAGGACAGAGAGGTTTGCATGCTCCCTGCTTGGTCACATTACTATTAGTGATGAGCGGGTTCGGATCCTCGGGATCCGAACCCCCCCGAACTTCACCCATTTTACACGGGTCCGAGGCAGACTCGGATCCTCCCGCCTTGCTCGGTTAACCCGAGCGCGCCCGAACATCATCATCCCGCAGTCGGATACTCGCAAGATTCGTATTCTATATAAGGAGACACGCGTCGCCGCCATTTTTCACTCGTGCATTGGAGATGATCGTGAGAGGACGTGGCTGGCGTCCTCTCAGTTTCTATGTTCAGTGGGCTGCAAATTGTGCTGCAAATATCTGTGCTCAGTGTGCTGCAAATATCTGTGCTCAGTGTGCTAATTGCTTTATTGTGGGGACTGGGGACCAGCAGTATTATATAGTAGGAGTACAGTGCAGAGTTTTGCTGACCAGTGACCACCAGTATTATACGTTCTCTGCCTGAAAAACGCTCCATATCTGTGCTGCATTGTAGTATATAGTAGGAGGACAGTGCAGAATTTTGCTGACTACCAGTATAACTATATATATAGCAGTACGGTACAGTAGTCCACTGCTCTACCTACCTCTGTGTCATCAAGTATACTATCCATCCATACTTGTGGTGCATTTCAGTTTTGCACAGTTTGCTGACCACCAGTATATAATATATAGCAGTACGGTACAGTAGTCCACTGCTCTACCTACCTCTGTGTCGTCAAGTATACTATCCATCCATACTTGTGGTGCATTTCAGTTTTGCACAGTTTGCTGACCACCAGTATATAATATATTGCAGTACGGTACAGAAGGCTACTGCTCTACCTACCTCTGTGTCATCAAGTATACTATCCATCCATACCTGTGGTGCATTTCAGTTTTGCACAGTTTGCTGACCACCAGTATATACTATATAGCAGTACGGTACAGAAGGCCACTGCTCTACCTACCTCTGTGTCGTCAAGTATACTATCCAACCATACCTGTGGTGCATTTCAGTTTTGCACAGTTTGCTGACCACCAGTATATAATATATAGCAGTACGGTACAGTAGGCCACTGCTCTACCTACCTCTGTGTCGTCAAGTATACTATCCATCCATACCTGTGGTGCATTTCAGTTGTGCGCAGTATATATAGCAGTAGGCCATTGCTATTGATATATTACTGGCATATAATTCCACACATTAAAAAATGGAGAACAAAAATGTGGAGGGTAAAATACGGAAAGATCAAGATCCACTTCCACCTCGTGCTGAAGCTGCTGCCACTAGTCATGGCCGAGATGATGAAATGCCATCAACGTCGTCTGCCAAGGCCGATGCCCAATGTCATAGTAGAGAGCATGTAAAATCCCAAAAAATAAAGCTCAGTAAAATGACCCAAAAATCGAAATCAAAATCGTCTGAGGAGAAGCGTAAACTTGCCAATGTGCCATTTACGACACGGAGTGGCAAGGAACGGCTGAGGGCCTGGCCTATGTTCAAGGCTAGTGGTTCAGCTTCACATGAGGATGTGAAGCTGAGTGCCATCCTCCTGCTAGAAAACTTAAAAGAGTTAAGATGGCAAAAGCACAGCAAAGAACTGTGCGTTCATCTAAATCACAAATCCCCAAGGACAGTCCAATTGTGTCGGTTGCGATGCCTGCTACTCTTTTTTTCTTTCATTTTTCTTTGCATCATGTGCTGTTTGGGGACTATTTTTGGAAGTCCCATCCTGTCTGACACTGCAGTGCCACTCCTAGATGGGCCAGGTGTTTGTGTCGGCCACTTGTGTCGCTTAGCTTAGTCACACAGCTTCCATCTTGCACCTCTTTTTTTCTTTGCATCATGTGCTGTTTGGGGACTATTTTTTTAATCTGCCATCCTGTCGGACACTGCAGTGCCACTCCTAGATGGGCCAGGTGTTTGTGTCAGCCACTTGTGTCGCTTAGCTTAGCCATCCAGCGACCTTGGTGCACCTCTTTTTTTCTTTGCATCATGTGCTGTTTGGGGACTATTTTTTAAATCTCCCATCCTGTCTGACACTGCAGTGCCACTCCTAGATGGGCCAGGTGTTTGTGTCGGCCACTTGGGTCGCTTAGCTTAGCCATCCAGCGACCTTGGTGCACCTCTTTTTTTCTTTGCATCATGTGCTGTTTGGGGACTATTTTTTAAATCTGCCATCCTGTCTGACACTGCAGTGCCACTCCTAGATGGGCCAGGTGTTTGTGTCGGCCACTTGGGTCGCTTAGCTTAGTCACACGGCTACCTCATTGCGCCTCTTTTTTTCTTTGCATCATGTGCTGTTTGGGGACTATTTTTTTGAAGTGCCATCCTGTCTGACACTGCAGTGCCACTCCTAGATGGTCCAGGTGTTTGTGTCGGCCACTTGGGTCACTTAGCTTAGTCGTCCAGCGACCTCCGTGCAAATTTTAGGACTAAAATTAATATTGTGAGGTGTTCACTTCAGAATAGACTGATAATGAGTGGAAATTATGGTTATTGAGGTTAATAATACTATGGGATCAAAATGACCCCCAAATTCTATGATTTAAGCTGTTTTTGAGGGTTTTTTGTAAAAAAACACCCGAATCCAAAACACATCCGAATCCGACAAAAATTTTTCAGGGAGGTTTTGCCAAAACGCGTCCGAATCCAAAACACGGCCGCGGAACCGAATCCAAAACCAAAACACAAAACCCTAAAAATTTCCGGTGCACATCACTAATTACTATGTTATTCTGACCCTTCGACACTGCTACCAGGGGAAAACCCTTGCTGTGGAATTGGATTATCACTGAGGCTCCCAGTGGAGCACTGACATGGTAAATTGCAGTAGAAGAACATCTATGGGGGGTAATTCTGAGTTAATCGCAGCAGGAAATTTTTTAGCAGTTGGGCAAAACCATGTGCACTGCAGGGGAGGCAGATTTAACATGTGCAGAGAGATAGATTTGGGTGGGGTGAGTTCAATCTGCAATCTAAATTGCAGTGTAAAAATAAAGCAGCCAGTATTTACCCTGCACAGAAACAATATAACCCACCAAAATCTAACTCTCTCTGCACATGTTATATCTGCCCCCCCCTGCAGTGCACATGGTTTTGCCCAACTACTAAAAAAAATCCTATTACGATCAACTTGGAATTACCCCCTTTGTTAGCAGTTGGGCAAAACCATGTGCACTGCCGGGGGGCGATATAACATGTGCATAGAGAGTTAGATTTGGGTGTGGTGTGTTCAATCTGCAATCTAAATTTCAGTGTGAAAATAAAGCAGCCAGTATTTACCCTGCACAGAAACAAAATAACCCACCCAAATTTAACTCTCTCTGCACATGTTATAACTGCCTCCCCTGCAGTGCACATGCGGGGTAATTCCAAGTTGATCGCAGCAGGAATTTTGTTAGCAATTGGGCAAAACCATGTGCACTGCAGGGGAGGTAGATATAACATGTGCAGAGAGAGTTATATTTGGGTGGGGTGTGTTCAATCTGCAATCTAATTTGCAGTGTAAAAATAAAGCAGCCAGTATTTACCCTGCACAGAAATAAAATAACCCACCCAAATCTAACTCTTTCTACACATGTTATATCTGCCTCCCCTGCAGTGAACATGGTTTTGCCCAATTGCTATCAAAAATCCTGCTGCTATCAACTTGGAATTACCCCCATGGTTTTGCCCAACTGCCAACAAAATTCCTGCTGCGATCAACTCAGAATTACCCCCATTGTGTGATATGCAGCAGTTCTAAATTGTTCTCACTGAAAAGTCTTGACAAATAGACTTCTAAAAATGACCAAAATGCAAGAGTACATTTTTGCATTGCTGCCACTCAGTCTACAGTTTTTTATTTAAAATGGTCTGTAGTAGATTGTTTTGATCTGTTTGAACTGTGGTTTCATGGTACAGCAATACTGCATAACTAGAGATGACAAATTTGGTCCAGCTGTGTTATGAAAAGTTTTGTCTCTTTCAAAATTTTATTGTAAATGTTACCTGTCCCCAGTGGAATTTGGTCTTAAGATAGAGTGCCCAGTCCAAGCCCAGCTATACCACACAGCGGAATGAAATCACTGCCATTGTCCCTGTATAAACTATACATTCTGAAAACGTACAAATCTGATGGCGATGCATTGGGGCTAATTCAAACCTGATCGCTGCTGTTTTTCGCACAGCAGCGATCAGGTCTGAACTGCGCATGCGCTGCAGTGTGCCGCCCCCCCCGCATGTCAGGGAAGCTGATCGTAGATGTGCTACATTTAGCACACTACGAACAGTTCTGAATCACCCCTATTGTGCAGAACTACAATGTAGAACAATTGTCATCAGCTGTGTCGGTAAAACTGCACCCAATAGCATGTTCCAATACCAAAGTGCATGAACTTTCACCAGCTTATACTTGGGATTCTGCACATTATTACAGCAGAATCCTGCATACATAAAAGAAAACCTGAGAATGCTGTGATACTTTTAATGTCTACTAGGGTCACGTTTGGGAACTTCCCCTTGGCTACAGTAACATCACATTTGCCAGGATATTGCTGCTGCCTATACTGCACCCACATATTACCTTTGAGGTCGTCCTTTCATCCAGCAGTTGCACATCACCATTGCTCAGATAGATCTCAGGGAGATAAACATTCAGCACATGCTAAATTTAATCTCTTGTAATAGGAGTTTATTTTAGCTCTTGCTATAATTAGCAAAGAGCATATTTTAAGGACTACTGTCTCCTGAAACATGATTTAAACATGGTTTGTGTTATTGTGAAATGGAAATCATTGTTAATAACAGCTATTTAATCCCCTTTAACATGAACATCATGTAATTACCTCTACAGGGTCTCGCCTTCGAGAATTGTTATTCTCCTTTGGAACTGTTTGAGTCGCTGTGGGGTTTACTGGGCAGCCAAGTGGCATCTGTCTCTTCCCATAGGGACCAGAGCGCAGTATCTATGCTGTTATGTGAGCACTATGCCTGTTACTTAACATCTATTATTATAACATTTATACATTTATTACGTGTTGTAGAAAGATATAAGGATGGTGTGGGCCATGGAAGCTGCTGCTTCATTTATAGCTCATGATACAGGGGCACATATGCCACAGGACCCTTCTTACTAAAACCTCTAACAAATATAATGGATGATATGTTGTTTTCAGGCAAATTGGATTAACATATGGTCCACATAGCATAGTGTGTGTGCTCAATGTGCATCATCAGCGGGGTAGTCCCATCTGATGTGCTGCACGTCAGCTGGGCCGTCCTCCAGTGACAATGGCATGCTGGTGAATGCGGGATGGAAGGATAAATCGCATGGTCATACATCGGATCGTGCAGTGTGTATGGGTGTCCAATATGGATATTGTCATCTGAATGATGATTTGTTGATTTGAGTTCCTCAGTTCTTTCAAATCACATGTGTAGAGATTTTAAGGTCAATTCAGTCTACAAATACAGACTCATACCTTCCAACTGTCCCGATTCCATATGTCTGGGACTGTCCCACCCACAGGCCGGAGGTTGTGAGGAGACCCTGTGACATCGCTGCTTTGCATCCAGAGCGTCCAAGAATGGATAATGGACGCATGCACCCATTATCCACAGACACTGCCAGCTCATGGGAAGGCTGGCGGCTGTTCAGTAGCTTTGGGGGTGCTGGGCATAGCCTCCAGCATGACGAAAACGGGGTGTGGGTCACCTGCTCGGCCTTGTCGCTTAGCCACATCCTCTAATTTCGGACATTGGCCCTCATTCCGAGTTGTTCGCTTGTTGCTGAATTTCGCTATATTGCGATTAGTCGCTTACTGCGCATGCGCAATGTTCGCAGCGTGCATGCGCTTAGTTATTTTACTCAAAAGTTAGGTATTTTACTCACGGCATTACGAGGATTTTTCTTCGTTCTGGTGATCGGAGTGTGGTTGACAGGAAGTGGGTGTTTCTGGGCGGAAACTGGCCGTTTTATGGGTGTGTGTGTGAAAAAACGCTGCCGTTTCTGGGAAAAAAGCGGGAGTGGCTGGAGAAACGGGGGAGTGCCTGGGCGAACGCTGGGTGTGTTTGTGACGTCAAACCAGGAACGAAACTGACTGAACTGATCGCAGTGTAGGAGTAAGTCTGGAGCTACTCAGAAACTGCTAAGAAATTTCTATTCGCAATTTTGCGAATCTTTCGTTCGCAATTCTGCTAAGCTAAGATACACTCCCAGAGGGCGGCGGCTTAGCGTGTGCAATGCTGCTAAAAGCAGCTAGCGAGCGAACAACTCGGAATGAGGGCCCTTGTCCTGATCACCATATCTGAAAAGTTGGGAGGGATGCAGACTACTAGTAGTACCAGCTTGCCGTTGTATGTATGGACAGATCACCTTTATACATTTTCCCACCCAAACCCAAGCTACTATAGTTTCTTTAGTCTTTTAACTAGTAGACGTTAACAGCCAGTATTTATCCTGCATTCAAATAAATACATAAAATAAATTGCACTACTTGCATTGGAGCATGGTTTATCCAGGTGCACAGTTGTTTGCTCTTTTGTAGCATTACTTCCAATTAACTGTTGTACAGATCAGGTATACACTGAAAAATATGTGCATGATAATTGCTCATTGTTAATGACAAATGTTGTGCATCAGGCCAGATGAGATTAGCAGAACATTTTAACAATTATCAGCCCTGCGTGCACACTGGGCCTGATTTATGTTTGTAAGTGAAGCAAAAAAGCAAGCAACTGGGCAAAACCATGGGGGTGATTCAGACCTGATCGCTGGGCTGCTAACTTTGGTGCCCTACGTTCAGGTAGTCGCCGCCTCCAGGGGGAGGGTATATTTGCTGTGCAAGTGTGCAATCCTATGTGTACACAGAGCTGCTAAAATCCACTTTGTTCAGTCTCCGTGCAGCCCGGCACCCTCCCTGAAAACGCTTGGGCACGCTTGCATTTTTCCGGACACTCCCAATAAACGGTCAGTTACCACCCACAAACGGCTTCCTCCTGTCAACCACCTTGCGTCCCCAACCCCCCCCCCCCCCCCCCACCCCCCGGTCACCCGATTTTCGGTAGCCTCCCAGACAATCCGGGAGAGTAGGTATGTTTTAAGATAGTAGCGACAGAATTTGGCATGTGTGGCAGACTGATATTTTGAGATAAGTTGTGCAAATGCACTGTACATTTATCTGGGCAATCCGATATCGGGGGCAAATCAAACATTCCGATATTGGGGGCAGATCAAACACATAATTGCATTGTATGCTCAGCAGGGGTGTATCTAGGGGTCGGAGCGCCCCTGGCTAAGTAAGGAACTGGCGCCCCCCCCCATATTTAAAATGGGGAAGGCCGAAAAAGAATGTGGCCACACAATAGTACCCACAATTCAAATTACACCACATGGTAGAGCCCCTTACTCATATTACACCGCACAGTAGTGTTTGTCATTCACGTTACGCCACACAGTAGTACTCCTTATACATGTTATGCCACACAGTAGTACCCCTTATACATGTTACGCCACGTGTGTGTGTGTGTGTGTGTGTGTGTGTGTGTGTGTGTGTGTGTATATATATATATATATATATATATATATACACCGTACTGGCTGTGGGGGTTAG